>NW_022103898.1:5618692-5620562 GCF_000313985.2 Echinops telfairi | reverse complement strand
GGTGTGGGACATATGGGATAATGTTGGACTTGTGGGCTTGGGCAGCACTAGGTTGGGATGTTTTCTTGATGTGCACTTACCCTTTATAGAAAACTCTCCCTTATACATATGAGTTTCTGTGGATTTGTTTCTCTAATGTACCCAGTCTAACTCACAGAGGGAGGCTTGTACTTGGGCACTGCCATCTGACCTGGGGCCTCCTGAGGTTGGCCGCTTCTCTCTAATGCCAAACACCTCCAGGTAGATGCCGGGAGCAGCAGCATCCCCTATCACCTGTGTCCCCACCGTCACCCACCTGGTGGGTCAGTCCCAGCCCTGCCGGCCTCATCCGTCCTTACCTTCCAAGTGTTCCGTTGTGACCAGGCCCAGGGCTACCATGAAGGCGATTTTCTGAGGGAGGAAACAGGATACAGCACCATGAACATGGCCTTCCAGGCTCGCCCAGCCAACAGACATGGGATGGAGTACCCACTCCGGGCCCCAGCGACACCAGCCAGCCCCTGAGGGACACTCAAAGGCCCAACCTCAGTCCATGGATGGTTGACTGGCACCCCCAGAGCAACAGAGGACCTCTGATAGTGCTGTACAAACCCACCTTTACAGTCCAAAACCTCAGGTGCGTGCACAGTGGGCAGCTGACCGCAAAGTCTGAGGTTTGAGCCTACCCGCTGCTGCTTGGGAGAAAGATGAGGCCGTTTGCTTCCCTAAAGATGTATCCTCTCATAAGCAAACCAACAGAGTTCTACTCTCTCCTGCAGGAGGCTCTGTGGGTTAGAATTGGCTCGATGGCCGTGGGGGTTGGTTTGGATTAAGGTGCCTACAGGACTCCTAGTGGTGCGCTGGTTACGCAGCGAGCTGAAAGGTTGGGGGTTCAACTCCACCAGGCCATCTGCCCCCCATAACGATTCCCTCACTCAACTCCCTGCTCCTAGTCGAGGCTGACTCACAGGGACCCCTACAGGACAGGGTAGAACCTCCCCTGTGACTTTCTGAGACTGTCACTCTTTCCCGGAGTAGAAGCCCCTGTCTTTCTCCCAAGGAGCAGCTGGTGGTTTCAAACTGCTGACCTTGCAGTTTGCAGCCCGACGGGTCACCACAATGTCACCAGGGCCCCCATAGAGATTCCAACCTGGGAAACCCTCTGGGCAGTTCTGCCCCGCCACAGGAGGTGTCCCAGAGGGTCCCGGTGCGTCAGAATGGGCTCAGTGACACAGAAGGTCCGTGAAAGCAGCATCACCATCGCTGGGCCGGACCATTCTCCACCGGTCCTCTCCCGGCTCCCCGTTATGTTGTTAATTGGAGGCAGAGTTGGGGCCGCAGGAATCTACAAGTGCATTCAAAACCCGGAACTTGGCCGACACATTGCCTCTCCTCCCTGTTTGCGCCCCCCAGTGACACTGACTGACTTCTCTCACCACGGGGCTCTTGCGCAGACACACACTTGGACTGCACACCTGTGCACGGTGAAACCAGTGTCTGGTTTCACCCTTGGTGTGATTCTATAGGACTTAATTTTACGTCCGTTTCCAGTGTGACTGAAACACACTACTTCGTTCTACCTCAGCTTTCAGAGGGACTCTGAAAGTTCATCGAACGTTTCCTCCGTTTTGGGTGCGACTCTCTAAAATCGGGCGTCGCTTTACCCCAGCTCTCAGTGGTGACTACAGAAAATGGGCGGCAGGCCCTATGCGGTGCTCCGTTTGTGTGCTTTGCCTTCACACCACATCCTTCCGAGGGGGCGAGCAGGGTCCTCAGGTGGCCTCACGATCCCAGCCCCTTAGCGTAAGGACTACAGCCTTCAGTATCCGGTCCATCTCAACAGAAAGAAAACCAGAATTCAAGCCAGATTCTGAAAAGGATGGGGAATGAG
>NW_022103898.1:5611366-5618592 GCF_000313985.2 Echinops telfairi | reverse complement strand
AAGCAGTTGTCAGACAATTAGGGAGGAGTGCCGCCTCCTTACGCACACCACAGTCCTGCTGCAATTAAAAGGAAGTTTCCTCGGGTGTGTGTGTGAGAGAGAGAGAGAGAGAGAGAGAGAGAGAGAGAGAGAGAGAGAGACCAGCCCCTTTTAAAGCAGACTCTGTGAGAAGGCTTGCCTTTTTCTTGCTGGTCTGGACCCTGCATCTGTCTCATCGAACTCCCCTTCTTTGAGCGCGAGCCTGTGGACTGCCACATTGCCTGCCAACCCTAGGAGCTATCAGCACCTTCCGTCTTGTCTGTTAACCTGGATTCCTCCGCCTTTGCCTCCATCCACCTGTGATCTTCCTGTTTCTGGTTCACCTTCCTGCTTCTAGTGTGTGATCCCTGGGAGCTACGTGAATCAAGAAAAGTCTCCGCATTAACATCTGACCCAAGAACTTGGTTCACACTGGACTTACCTGCTTCTGTGTGAGCCCTTTTCTTGATATAGGTGTGTGTGTGTGTGTACATATATATATGTATATATATATGCATATATACTACTGGTTTTACTTCACTAGAGAACCCAGCATTAGACTGGGTGGATCACAACTAACTATGGAAAACACAGCACCCCAGAGCACTTCACTGTGCTCATGTGGAAAGTGTGTCCGTCCGTGTAGAAGGTCAAACAGAGCCTGAGGTAATGTGTGGTTTAAAACAAGGCAAGGTGTGTGCCAGGGTTGTGTCTTTTCTCCATGCTTACTCAATCCAGAGGCCGAGCAAATCGCCCGAGCAGCTGGCCGAGATGAAGAAGAATGTGGCATCAGGTTTGGAGGCAGATGCACGAACTACCTGTGATGTGCAGCGAACACAAGCTTGCTTGCTGAAAGCAAGGAGACCAAAGCCCTGACCGCTGGACCAGAGACTGCAGCCTTAAATACGGCTTCCACCTCAACCTACGGAAAGCAACAGCCTCACAAGGGAACCGATAAGCAGCATCATGATCAATGGAGAAAAGACTGACGTGGTCAAGGATTTTGTTTTAGGTGGACCCACTGTCACAAACGGCTGGGGCAGTTGGATTTTTGTGTCAACTTGAATTTGTGTGAATGTGGAAGGGGCGGAGTCTAACCTATCCATCAAGCCCGACGACACCTCCTTGGGGGTGTGGCCTTTTGTGTAAATGTGAGGGACACATGGAACTGCTCTCTTTGCCTCCCTGCTTACTGGGGCTCTTGCCTGCCTCCAGGGGTGGCCCCAGACGGCCACCGGATCCTGAGAGCTGTTGGTGCTCAGCCTCGTTTTCACTGTTTCACTTTTCTGCGTCAGCGGCCTGGAGCTGCGTGAGTCTGAAGAGGCCCGGCTAGCCTCGGCCCCATGGACTTGAGGTGCACTGGGCTGGGGCGCCTTCTGGACGGACAGTTGCTTCTTGATACAAAGTTCCTTCCTGTACACAGATGAGCACCCGATGTGTTTCTCTGACCACCATGCCCAGAGGAGCAGCAGTGTGCTCTGGGAAAGTCTGCTGGCAAAGATCTCTTCATACAGTGTGAGATGTCGTCAATAAATGTAGTCAATTCCTATGATCGCTGTTCAGTTAAGCGATCAGAGTTTAAAGTGTGTTTTCCACCCCCCTCCATTTCAATCCCTACATTTTCCATCACCTGATTTTCAAATAATTTTAAATTGCACTTGATCTTATTTTCATGTTTTCCTTTTGTCGTTCCTGGCGACCCCATGTGTTAAAAGTACAGCTGCCCCAGAGGGTTTTCCTGCCTGGGACCTTGACGGAAGCAGGTGATCAGTCCTTCGGATGGACGTGAACCACCCACCCCTAAGTCAGCAGCTGAGCCCAGGCTGTTTGGACCGTCTGCTGTTGCTGCTGCGCCGGAGTGTGGATTCCAGCATCCGGCATCCCTACTGGACAGAGCAGAGCTGCCTCCCACGTCCCCTGGCTGTCCTCTCTGCGGGAACAGGCCCATAGCTCTTTCTCCTCCAAAGCCTCTGGTGGGTTCCAACACCCAACTCTTCAACCCAAAGCAGCTGCATGCTTAGCCACTGAGACAACAGGGCTCCCATACCACCCAGAACCTTCAACACCAATGCACTTATCCTTAAAAACCAGCCACCCCCACCCCCCAATGACCCTCCATTCCAGGTGGCTCCTCTGGATCCATTTGGGGGCAGCCACCACCTCGGTTCCAGGTGCTCTTAACTTGAGCTTCCTGCAGGACCTCAGCCCTTTCCCGAAAGAAACTCTACGGGGATCCGCACCCCATTGCACATTGTAATTGCAAGTTTTATTTCGGTCATGACGTGTATTTACACTAATTATGCAGTTAGCTGTAATTGCACTAATTGTATAAATGCACAATAATTCATAGAGACAGACTGGAGAGAACAAAGGGGCATGGCCCCGGAAGCCTTCCCGTTGGGAAGGGTGGCTCACTGGCACACAGTAGGTGCTCAGCCCCTGCCAGGGGATTGAACTAGCTGTTTCCCTGGAGACTGGAGACAGGAGGCCTGGTGCTGCAGTCAGACAACTTGGTTTCCGCCGCCCAGCCTCAGGGAACCTTTAGATCTCCCGAGCATTTTGGACAAGCCAAGGGAAGAGAATCAGGTCTCTCCGGCTCAAAACCCTTCAGGAACTCCCTCACGGCCTAACTGGAATTTATAAAATCCCACCCCTCTCATGCCGTGGAGTTGATGGCAACTCACAGCAACCCGACAGGACAGGGTAGAACTTGCCCTTTGAATTTCTGAGACTGGAGCTTTTTACGGGAGAGGAAAGCCTCCTTTTTCTCCCATGGAGTTGCTGGTGGTTTCGAACTGCTGACTATGTAGTCCCATCCTAGCTAAGAAGGGGTGAAGATGGCCATCTGTCTCTCACCCCAGGTCTAGATGCTTTCCCTAGCTGCCAACGGATTCATCCTCGTTTCCAAGGGCTGAGTGTCTGGAGGGAGATCGCCAAGCCTTTCTGCTGAGGCACCTCTGGAGGTACTTGAGCCCCCAGCTCTTTCATCAGCAGCCGAGCACATTACTCATTTGTGTCACTCGGGCCCTTCCCAGCTGTGCTCACCACTGTCCTCAAAGTGCTCTCCGCCCGGCAGCCCACCCTCCGGACTACGGGTCCTGCAGAGCCTGGGCCCTCAGCAAGTACTCACTCCCCAGTCCTCCAGAGGCCAACCTGGCCATCCCTCCCCGGCCTACAGCTCTTCCCGTGCAGTTCTCCGAGGACACAGTGCTTTGTTAACCTGCCAGGGTCTTCTGGATGGAGCCCTGGTGGTGCAGTGATTATGTGTTGGGCTACCAACAGGAAGGTTGGAAGTTCAAAACCAGCAGCAACTCTGTGAGAGCAAGACGAGGCGGATTCCCATGAAGAGTCCCGGCCTTGGAAACCCACAGGGGCAGTTCTACCCTGTCCTAGAGGATCGCCGGGAGTCGCCATCAGCAGTGTGTCAGGAATTGGATGATCTTCTGAGGCTCTTTCCGTCTCTGAGGACAGAGGGAGCCTCTCCAGGGTGAAGCTGCCCGCACCCATCATGGCGGCCCCAGCCCTCAGCACAAGAGCCAAGGCAGCTGTGAAAAGCAGACGAACAAACGGATGGGTGGATGAACGCACCGGCAAGTGCATGCCTTCCTGTGATAATGACAACATTATCACGGCGAGGAGGGGCCCAGAGGGGCCTCTCAAGCCTGCTGGGGCGGGGAGGTCAGGGCAGACCCCTGGAGAAGACAGTGCAAGAACAGAGTCTTGGGGGGCGAGTAGGGATTCTGCAGTGAGAGAAGAAGGAGTCACATGGAAAGGGCAGTGTGAACCCAGGATCCACAGGGCTGACCAGGGCCTCGGGTGGCTGGGGAGGCAAGCAGCAAGCAGAGGACAGAGCTGCCCCTGGCTGTCGTCCACAGCCCAGCCTGGAATGAGACACTGCCCCTCTTGTCTGCACGCACACCAGAGCTTGCTGGCCAGGTCCTGCTGTTTCCCATCCCCAGCCTGCAGGGACCCGTGTGACTGGGTAAGGCTGTCCTACAGGGCACCCCAGGCTTTAGGGAGCTGACGTCAGTGTTAGGTACCACTGAGTCAGTTCTGACGGGTGGCAACCCTGTGTACAGCAGAATGAAACACCGCCCGGGGCTGGGCCAGCCTCACAATTGCTCTTATGTTTCGGTCCATTGTTGCAGCTGCTGTGCCAATCCATCTGGTGGTGGGTCTTCCTCCCTTCAATAAAGCACGACGTCCTTCTCCAGGGACTGGTCCAAGTACGTGAGAGGTAGTCTTGCCACCCTTGCCTCTAAGGAGCCTTCTGGCTGCACTTCTTCCAAGACAGATTGGTTGCTGTTGTTGCTTTTGGCAGAACAATGTACTTTCAATAGTTCTCTCCGGCACCACATGCAAATGCATGGATTCTTCTTCAGTGTTCAATTTTCATAAGCACACGAAGCCACTGAAATTACCACGGTGTGAGTCACGAGCACCGTAATCCTCAAAGTCACCGCCTTGCAGAATGCCAGGCCTTGTGCTTGGCAGTCCAGGGTTTCCCCATTGCACCACCAGGGCTAGCTACGAGGACAGGGCCATAAAACCCGTGCATCCCTCCTCCTTCTGGTGCTGTGTACAGTTTTCAGAAAGTTCTATGGGCAACGTTGAAGCTTCTGTATCTGCATACCAGCCTTGGGTGGCTGACTTCTACGGCCTTCAAGGCTCTGCCCTCTCCTCTCCTTTCCTCCTGGTGGAGGGCAGAGGCAAGAAGCAGCCCCTCCTCCACCGGGGGCCCCCAAGGTTGGCAGGGCCCATCACTGGGACCCCTAGGCACCAGAGCTTTGCAGATGCTATTGCATGGAGTCCCCCGAGCCGCCCTGGGAGAGAACTATGACACCCATTTTACAGGAGAGCAAGCGGAGGATTTGTGCAAGAAGGGATTCCACAGTGCCCATGGCAAATCCAGACAGATGGAGTGCGATTCTGTGCTCTAGCCATCACCCCACACTGCCACTCTGGGAACAAACGTGGGAGAGTCCCAGGCAGTCTGTGGGGACCATCTCCAGCCCCAGGCGAGCCAACTCCCATAGGGTTTATTGGTGACGTGCCCACCCGCACTCCCTGCACACTGCCGAGTTTTACAGTGGCAGTCCCACCAGCGGACTTGTTGGAGCAGGGCCAAGGCCCGCTGTTTCTAGACACCTGTTCCCCTCCTGACAGGCCCAACCCTCAGTTCCCAGGCTCAGCTCGGCCCGCAGGCCCCGTCCAGTCTTCCACTAAGGCCCTGCCCCTGGAGCAAGGTCCCACCCCACCCCAAGGCTCCGCCCTTGGGCACACAGATTCTTCCAAACCCAAACTCAAACTCCCTGCCATGGAGCTGATTGCAACGCATGGCGACCCTGTAAGGGCAGAGCAGAACTGCCCCCCATGGGCTTCTGAGGCTGCGGCTCTTTACCGGATTGGAGCGTCTCATCTTTCTCCCATAGAGCAGTTGGTGGGTTCGAACTGCTGATCTCGTGGTTAGCAAGCCACTAGGCCCCCACGGCTCCTTACAGGCCTTTTCCAGTTGGCGCCAGGGCCCTCGCTCTCTGGGCAAAGACCCCGCCCCTAGCACCAGGCTCTGTTCCTGCATACTGGGCCCTTCAAGTTCGGCCCGCGGGAGCCCTGGTGGCGTAGTGGTTACGGGCTGGGCAGCTAACTGCAGAGTCAGCAGTGCGAAAACACCAGCTGCGAGCGGACAAAGACGAGCATTTTGACTCCCCCGGAGCTGCAGGCTCGCAAATCCTGAGGCAGTTGGTTCTTTCCTGTGCGACTGGGTCGCTGTGAGTCGCAGGGACTTGCGAGAGTCCCAGGTGCAAAGCTCCGCCCCCCGCATAAGGCCCGCCCACAGGCCCCTCCCCTCCCTGCACTCAGGCCAGGGTCCTACCTCGGGGTTCTCCTGGCCCGCGGGGGGCCTGTCCTCCTCCTTTCTGGTGGCCTGAGCTCCCTGAGATGGTTCCTCCGTGGGCGGCCTCAGCTCCTCCGCGCTCTCGGGCTGCGTTTGCACTGGAGGCTGAATGATGATAACCTGGAAGAGGCTCTAAGTGAGGGGCTACAAGGAGGGCGGGAGCAGGGTGGGAGGTGCAGGTGGGGTGGGCGTCCCCTGACCAGTGGGGCTTGTTTACCAGGGCGGCCCCAGTGCAGCAAGGAGTGCTTCAGGACCCTGCGCACCCAACGACCCTTAACACAGTGGGCAGGGGCTGCATCGAGGGTCCCAGGGGTGATAAGAGCCTGCCTCGCCCTTGTCTCCCAGCTGTGCTGCATGGGCTCCCCCATGCAGCCTCTCTTAGCCTCCAATTCCTCAACACTCAGCTCGGGGCAGGGGGGGGGGGTACCAGAGAGGCTGTCCTGCTGACCCCCAGCTCAAAAACTGAAGCTGAGAGCTCTGACTGCTCCTGCCTGGGGTCTTCAAGTTAGAAAGTGAGGGTGGGGCTGGCTCTATACAAGGGCCAGCAGTGCTCCGCCCTGCCCTCCCCCACTGACCCCCCAACCAGTGTCTGCACCCTCACCTCAAAGCGGAGGAATACTGATTCCTCACAGCCACACTGCCTGCAGGTGCCCGGCAAGTGCTAGGGTGTGGTGGGGGTGGGGTGAGTGGGCTCACCGGAGGGCTTCAGAGGGGTCCAGGGTAACATTTTTTAATCAAAGGTCCGTAGGCCAAACAGAAGCACGAAGCCGTGGGATGCCTTCAGCCCTTCCCCGAGTGCACCCTCATCCCCCTCACGTGACTCCACTTCCCTCTCTTTGTTCAGGTTTGGGCAGGGAATGGGGAAACCGAGTGTGCCAGGGGCTGCCAGCCGGAGGCTGCCCGCAGTGGGCAACACATGGCCTGGCATGCACCTCCCATCCTGGGGGGAATGTGTGGTGACTGCTTTATGACTTTCAGGCACCGTTTTCAGGCTGGCTTCTTGGGGGGGCCCCTTAGACTTCTCAGACCGGGACCCAAAGTGACCCTTCTTTATCTTCAGGGAGGAAACGCCAATTAATTAACGTCCCCAACTAGGGAAAAAAAAAAGCACAGAGCATTCTCAAACCAGTCCCTCACAGGGGGACAGGCTGCTTTCAAAAGTGGGGGAGAATGTTCACACTTAGCAATAACGGGGGCGTCGGCAAGCCGGTGAAGGCACAAAATTGGGACGTCCAGGTCCGAAGGCCTGGCCATACTGGGTCAGCGAACATGGGCAAGCCCCGCCCTCTGACGCTGGCGCTGTCCCCCGCATCAG
>NW_022103898.1:5608063-5610114 GCF_000313985.2 Echinops telfairi | reverse complement strand
CTCAGGGAGCTGTGTGTGTGTGTGGTTGTCCTCCCTGGGGTGAACCCGGGCTTACTCACCTTATTGTCGGCACTGATGAGGAGGGGCTGGACTTTGATGCTGTCATTGACCACAGACACAGTGGTGCTGGGGGCAATGGCGGCGGCATTGCCGGGGGAGGTGGAGATGATGGCGTAGGCCACACCAGCGCTGCTCAGAGGAGAGGTGAGGGTGGCGGGCTCGGCGCGGGCCTGAGGCTGACTGCTGGCTGCTGGCCCATGGCTGACGGTGTTGTTGGCTGTGGGGAGGGCTGGGCTGGGGTTCTTGACACTGACCACAGTGGCCTTCTGGAATGTTGGGGGCTGCTTGGGGGGTCGGTCCCGGCCCGGAGTGACGGGGAGGCTGTCTGGAATCAGAGTCTTTGGCCTAACCTGGGGAGCGGGACAGATGCAGGGTCAGATGAACAGACAGAGAGACTGGTGATGACTGGGCAGGTGCACAGAGGACAGCCTTGAGTAGTGGTGGTGAGGGGACTCTTCCACACTGGATCCTTTGACACATGGCCTCCATGGCTTGGGCTGCCCTGACTGTTCCTGGGACTCAAGAGGGAACTGCTATGACCGAGACTCTCCCAGTCCCCTGAAGGGGGAACAGGAGGAATTCTGTGGGGAGTATTAGCGGAGCTAGAGGCAGTTACCCAGGAGTATTTTTGGGTTATGCTAATATATACCAAGATAGGGTGGGTCCTAACCCTAAGCACACCTGTTTACAATGTTACTCTTGATGGTGGTTTGGGTTTCCATTCAAGGGTTCATTCACACTTAGAGCCCTGACACTGGTTGCCTCTCCACAATGCAACTGCACTCTTACCATCTCCTCCTGGGGTTCCTGTTCCCACGTCTTCCTTTGCCCTTCCTGCCTTTCTCCCCGGGTACATGCCACCCTCTCCATCTCCCGGTGGACTGCTGAAGTGAGTGCCACCTCCCTGGCCTGCCTGTCATTTGGCTGAAAGCTGAGCTACCGGCTACGTGCAGCTCCAGGCCTAAAGGGTGACTAAGGGCCAGATTCTCGGAGGCCCCACTGGTCTGTCTAACCAGAGCGCCAGGTCATTTTAAGGATTCTGAGTTTTGCTGTACATTTTTCTCCCACTGGATCCAAGCCCTTCTCATGGATTCCCCCTCTCAGAGCAAGCAGGCAGTGGGAGCCGGGCTCCATCGGAGCTTTCAAAAGAGCAGATTGCTCACAGGAGCGACAGACATAAGGGGAGGGCAAGGGGGCGCACCCCTTGAGGATGGCTAAGAACCAGGACAGCCCGGGACTGCTGACCACAGAGGACTGTCCAGAACCAGGACCCTGAGTTAGACTTTAGTCCCCAGAATCTTGAGACAGTACCTGCCGGTCCCTGTCTGTCCCAGCAGCTCACGGGGCCCACAGACAGCCAGCCGGCCCGACCCCGGCAGCTTACCTGAGGTAGCACCGCAGCTCCCTGCCCGGCCAGCCTCTGCAAGGAGCTGACCTGGGGACCCGTCACAGGCACTGCAGTGGACGACACCAAAGCCTGCAAGACAGAGGGCTTCGGCTCAGCCGGGCGGCGGGGCAGGGGTAGGGATAGCACCGCCCCCAGACCCTCTCCCACTGTGGCTTCTCACTTCCCAAACACAATGTCAGGAAACAGGGGGAGACAAGCTCAGAACCCCCCAACCACCATCCTCACCATCTTTAACAAACAAACTACCATTCTCTGGCACAGAGTAACTTCTTTTATATATATATCTCGCTTTAGTTAACGTTTACCTATAGGAGCCCTGGTGGTGTCGTGGTTATGCATGGGGCTGCAAACCACAAGGTCAGCAGTTTGAAACCACCAGCCTCTCAGAGGGAGAAAGAGGAGGCTTCTCAGAAACCCACAGGGGCAGTTCTACCCTGTCCTGGTGGGGGTTGTTGTGAGCCAGCATCCACTCGAGTTTAACATTACATATTCTTATAGAGGTTTTTAAGTTGTATCTGATTAAAATATATATATATATAAAGCCCCTTTGCATGCGGAACGGGTGAAGGTTTTACAGAGCAGA
>NW_022103898.1:5605392-5606494 GCF_000313985.2 Echinops telfairi | reverse complement strand
GTTTCCCCTTACTCCCCCACCCCCTCCCCTTACCCTCCTAGTATCCCTACTTCCATTATTGGTCCTGAGGGGTTTAACTGTCCTGGATTTCCAGGTGGCCCAGGCCTTTCTGCTGCCCACACAGAGACTGGCCTTTCTGCAGTTGGCAGGGGAGGCCCAGTGGGTTGGCTGGTTCTGTGTTCCGGGGGGGCGGGGGGGGCCTACCCTGTCAAGCAGGTTTGTAGGTACAGACGGTTAACTCTTTATGGGAATGCAAGGCCCCGGGGAGCATCTGGTGGTTTCGAAACGCTGACCCTGCAGATCGCAGGCCAATGCACCACTATGCCGCCTGGGCTCCTCATCAGAGTGCACTGAAAGCAGCATCTCTCTGGCTGGGCTGGTTTATGGGAACGATGTTGAAACCACATCGCCGGCACTGCCGGCTTTCTCCAAATGCAGATGCCGGGGCTTGGGGATGGTCCCTTCCCATTACAGGGGACTCTGCCCGCCCTGTGCCCTCCTGCCCCCAAGCACAGGGCTGAGCAGAAGGACCTGGCTTCCTCCAACCAGACCCACCGACACATCACTGTCGTCATGAACTTATCAGCTGTCAGACTGACTCAGTCCAGACTGTGGGGGGAGGCAGGCACAGAACAGCCACTAGATTCATGAGCTTCTAGATGGTTCTGCCAATCTAGAAGCTGGGAACCTTAGGTTGCAGGGCTGTCCTTCTGGAAAGTTCTACAACCTCAAGACCCACTTGGGATCTTTCCCCTAGTGGTTTTGTAGGGTGAGCTCCCATGGCAGGGGTGGGAGGGGGGGCATGAGCTGAGTGGCCCTTAGGGAGTAGAGGTTCCTGCAGGGGTGATAGTGGGGGAGGGGTAGCCAGAGACCACAGAGCCCGGAACTGTCCCTGGGGAAGTACATGCCCAAGACCTGGAAGCCAGAGAACAGGAGCATTCCTACTTTCCAGGGATTCCCTGTAGCTTGTTGTCAGGTGCCAGTTGAGTCAGCTCTGACTCAGAGACCTGATGTTCAGCAGAACGCAACACTGCCCCGTCCTACGCCACCCTCCCCATCATTTTTATGTCAGACCCCACCGTTGCATGCGGTGTGCCAGGTC
>NW_022103898.1:5602653-5604007 GCF_000313985.2 Echinops telfairi | reverse complement strand
GCTGCAGCAGAAACCATCATTCCAGAGGCGGGTTCACGAGCGCCGAGAGTTGATGGTGTGCTTTAGTCAAGATAAACGAGCTCCTATGACTACATTTACAGCTCGCAGCATTTTAATAGAGAAAAAGCGGGCCATAAACGTCAAAGATAACTTGGTGTGGGATTTTTTTTCTTTTCTTTTCTTTTTTCCTCCCCCTGCACAGGCTGAGCCCCTCAGGGAGTCTGAAAAACACCGGAGAAACTCAGACGGGGCCAGTCTGGACGTGGTGGGGAGACATGAGGGACTGGGTGCCATTTGGGTGGAGCACCGGGCCTGGCATTTGCAAAATCCAGAGTTGGGCTCACGCTCTGGCTCCCACATCAGCTGGGGCCCTCGGATTTCTGCCCATAACCTCCGGATCCAGCGGAGTCAGATTCGGGGGACAAGCGCCGTTCCTGGGATCAGAAGAGGCTCGGGCACGCTGGATGGAGGGCAACACTCGTGTCCCTGACAAGAGAGGCCCCCACTTTTGCTCCCAGGCTTCGGGGAGAACCAGCTGGGCTCGAATGTCCAAAGTCCCAGGATGGAAGCTGGTGGTTGGCTGGCTGGATGTCCACCTATGCTAACGCCCACCCAGACCACAGTCCAGAACATTCCTGTCACCAGCAGGGTCCTGTGCACCCCTTCCTCCAACAGAGACTCTCCCAGGGATACACAGGGGTGGGGACAATGAGGCTGACCAGTAGGGTCAGCCCTTCCAGTGGGGGCCTGGACTGTAAGAATTCCTGCTTCAGGGTCCCCAGGAGCTCCACTCACTGATTTCACCCCTTGGCAGATGGAGATAGGGGGGCTTTGACCCAAAGGGGTCTTCTCAGACTCCCTCCCTCCCTGACCTCACCAGCTCTCTCCTCTGTGTCCCATTCCCAGCTCTGCCCAATCCTTTCCTGTAGCATGGTGTCTGGCTGGCCAGGAGCCCCTCCTCACGACACACGCACCTGAGTGGCCTGGATGGTCCTTCCTGGCAGCCAAGAAGTCCCCCTGGGCTGCAACTCCAGTGTTGGGGGATGGGGGGTGGGCAACAGCCACCACCGTGTCCCAGCTGGTAAGGGATGACACGGCAGTGGGCAGTGTGGTTCAGTTGCATACACAGTCCTCATAAGGTGCGCACTGTCCCTCCCTCCCCCCAGAGCTCCTTGCACCCCAACCAGTGCCACCTCATGTCTGACCACCTATGAGCATTTCCAGTCCCGTCACGCAGTCACACTGGGGCCTGCTTCCTGGGGTCAAACTGGATAGCGAGGCCGAGCAGAGCACAGCGACACAGGGTGCAGTGAATTGGGGGGCCAACCCCAGGTGCGTGGGGGGACACTCCAGG
>NW_022103898.1:5597653-5601573 GCF_000313985.2 Echinops telfairi | reverse complement strand
TGTCCACAGGGGGTGCCTGTGGGCATCTGCGGAACCCCTGCCACTGCTCCTCAGCTGTGGGACCCGGGGGAAGAGTCTGAGCCTCTCTGGACTCAGTTTCCCCATCTGGGTACTCACGAGCTGTCCCCACAGGGCTGCTGCGACCCCTGAGTCCAACTCACAATGGCCCTCCAGGACAGGGAACTGCCCAGTTGAGGTCCCCATTAGCCATCCTGATGGAGTCTGACTCCCACAGCGTACTCTCTCAGAGCAGTTGGTAGTCCAAACCGCTGATCTTACCGTTAGCCGCCCCACACCTAACCCGCGGTGCCACCAGGGCTCCTTGGTCAGTGCTCAGTGCCCACTGGCTGTCAGGAGGCCAGGTCCTTTCATGACAAGCCCCACACATGTCCCACAGGTGCTATACTTGTGTACGGAACAAAGTCATGAACACGGTGGCCCAGTGGGGCCCCTCCACCTCTCCCACTGCCACCCTGTGCCCTTCCGGCCCTGGCACCCACAGCTGCATACACACAGAGGACCCTGGAGCAATGACCCACAGAGCAAAGCCCCAGCCGGCTGGCCAGCATGGGCCTGAGACCCAGTATCCCAAGTGGGACAGGGAGCACCCTGGAGTGAGGTCAGGTTTGTGGATTTCCCCGGGGGGCGGGGTTGAGTAAGGACCACACACAGAGGGGTTGGGTGGTACAGACAGCAACAGCAGAAGAAAGGCAGGCCTGACGCTATGCTTCCATCAGGAGTCCCGTTAAGAAAACCCTATGGGGCAGTTCTGCTCCTTGGCACGTGGGGGCGCCGTGAGTGGGTATCAACCAGTTGGCCACGGTTGGGTAGATTTCATTTCGGGGGCTGGGAAGTGTCCCCAGCCACCCAGGGGCCCAGTTTATGGATCAGGTGGTGGCTGACCCAGTGGCCTGAGCTCCCAGGATTCTCTCACCCACTCTGACACGTCCATCTTTCCCTCATTACTCAACCCTTAATGGAGGTGACAGCCAAGATGCAATCGGAAGCCGGCCCGGCCCCAGCGCCAGCCGCAGCAAGGTGGCTCCAAATCAAATCTAAGGGTCAATGAAACCGTCGATATCTAATTTACTCATTGCAGGTGGCAATCGAGCCCTCGTGGTGACACTGCTTAATGGCACAAGTGTGGATGTTTACCACTTCTCACGGGGCCGGCCTTCGCTCCCAAGGCGGTGGGTGCCCCGGCTGGTGGGAAGGCGGGGGTCTCACGGCCTCTCGACGTTCCGCTGGAGTTCAGACCCAGCTGGGGAGACCCAGCCCCGGGGGGGTGTCATCCTGGGCCATGTCCCCGGGGGCCTGCTGCTGGATCTAGCTAAGCCATTTTTGGAAAGGACGCTGGCCTCTTTGGAAATAGAAAACTGAGCAAGAACTCATTGTATGAGGAGTCCTGGTGGTGCAGTGGTTGCATGCTGGGCTGCTAACTCCAAGGTCAGCAGTTTGAAAGCACCAACCGCTCCTTGGGAGAAAGATGAGGTTTTCTGCTCCCATAAAGAGTCACAGTCGGAAAACCACAGGGGCATCAGTCAGCATCGCTGGATGACCAGGTCCAGTGGGGGCTCTCCTTCATTCTCTGCCTCCCCCGCCCCACCTGTTCTCAAGGGGAGCAGGAACTCCAGGCATCCCTGCGGGGGTGGTATCGTAGATGAGCTCATTCAAGAGTGAGCTGAGTGCCATCTAAGGCCCAACTCTTGGCCTTCACGCACCCGGAACTAGAGAAAGAAGGGAACCAACGAGAGAACGTGGCAAAGAGGCTGTGGTCCACGTTGACGCGCCCCCGTGAGCCAGGAGAGAACCGCATCCCTGGGTGGTCCTGGCCGCCATCTGGATAGAATTGGATCAACAGCCCCTTCCTTCGACAGTGCCTCCGGTGGGTCCAATGACCAACTTTTGGTTACAGCTGAGCGTCAACGTGGCCACCCAAGGATCTGGCGTCTAGACCCGGCAGGAGTGGCTGGAGGTAAACGTCTACACTGCGGGACTTCTCTTCCCAGGGCTACGTGACAAGATGACAAAGCAAAGATCGATGCCTAACAGCTGAGCAGCGTTTTACAAAGCCAGTGGCTTAGCCAGGCTCACCAGACTCTGTGACTCCCTGGGAACGGACTTCACGACTTCCGTTTCACAGAGAGGGACAGGAGAGGCGAGGGTGCAGGACTCCCCCAGGCCCCTCCCTGGAAGCGCACGCAGGTCTGAGCTGTGTTCCCTCCTCCAGCTCTGAATGGCTGTGAGCTGCATCAGAGGCGCCCTCTCCCTTTGGAGCGAGTAGGGAATTCTCACAGGGAATTCTCTCACTGAGTAAGACAGTGTGCTGATGGGTGAAGGTGGAGGTCACTTAGATTGTTCCAGAACCAATGGCTTTCTGATTTGTTTTTACTTTGAAAGCTTCGGTCACAAAGGCAGCATCAGAGAGCTGGGCCTGAGAGCCCAGGACGACTTCTTTGAAGGTTCCTCAGCCATGGCCACCACTACCATCACCACCATCATCCTTGTCATCCTGACTACCATGATCTTTATCATGTTCACCAGCATCTTCATCATCATCATCATCATAACTACCATGATCGTTATCATCTTCGTCATCATCATGTCATTGTGACCACCACTATTACCACCATCCTCATCACCATCACCATCCTAACTACCATGATCTTTATCATCTTCGTCATCGTCATGTCATTGTGACCACCACTATTACCACCATCCTCATCACCATCACCATCCTAACTACCATGATCTTTATCATCTTCGTCATCGTCATCATCATGTCATTGTGACCACCACCATCACCATCATCACCACCACCGTCGTCATCTTCAACATCACCATCATGATAACCATTGTCCTACCTTCCGAGAAGTGTTGCACAAGGACTGAAGGGGAGCATGGTTTTGAGTGCTTCCTAACTCAGCAGGCCCTGGGTTAGCCAAGATACCGGGAGGCCTCTCGCTGGCTGCGAGCACCAGACACGTCCTATCTGGCTACAGACAGGCCAGGCCCAGAGCCTGGACCTCAGCACCCGAGAAATCAGCCTCCAGAGGTCAGAGAAGAGGGACTGCCCCAAGCCCTCTGCTGCAGGCTTCTCTCCCAAAGCCCAGCCACACAGGCACCTCTATATACTAATTTTGTGATCATGTATGCACACTGCCTTAGCGTCCTATCCTTGAACTTCCTGGTAATGGGGAAAGCCAGCAAGCACACAGAAGGCCCTCAACTGAATTCTTCAAAAGGGCACTTCCCCCTGACCCTGACGGCCTGCATTCAAATGCCGAACTTTCCCTTGTCCAGCTGTGGGGCAGGGGCCTCGGCTTGGTAACACTGGACCAACGTGAACGTCTCTTTCATGTCTGTGGTTGTTGTCAGGGGCCATCGAGCCGGTTCCAACTCACAGCAAGCCTGTGCACAACAGAATGAAATCCAGTGGGTCTTGTGCCATCCTTGGAGCTGTTCTTATGTGTGAGCCCAATGTTGCAGGCACCGTGTCGGTGCATTTCATGGAAGCCCTTCGTTTTCGCTGCCCCTCTACTTTACCAAGCAGGATGTCCTTCTCCGGGGACCGGTCTCTCCTGACAACAGGCCCAAAGTATGTAAGACGAAGTCCTGCCATCCTTGCTTCTAAGGAGCATGCTGCCCGCACTTTTCCCCACCAAGCCAGATTTATTTTGTTCGGTGCCACCAGATCGGTCTGACATCATAAAGCTCAAACACCGCCCAGTCCCGCGCCATCCTCACAATTGCTGTGACGCAGCTGCTGTGCCCATCCAACTCATTGAGGGTCCTCCCCCTTTCTCCTGGCCCTCTACGGTACCTATGGGAAACGGAAGGATTTCTCCCAAGTTGTCTCCCCCAAATATATGCCAAACTTAGCTGCTTAGGAATGACTATACACTTGGAGGTCATCAGGA
>NW_022103898.1:5585213-5597320 GCF_000313985.2 Echinops telfairi | reverse complement strand
ATGTGTATGCCTATTGTACTGCCCCTTCCTGTGACGTGTAATCATGTCCCACTAATGAGAGATAACCCTTGGAGAGCAATAAAGTGGGGGCTCTCCTGCTCTCGCTCCAGCGGCTCTCTCCTGCTCTTGTGGCCGGGCTCCCCCCATGAGGACCACCAAGCGGGGCTGAGGTGAGCATGCTACCATGAAATGTGTCTGACTCCATTATTTGACTCTCTTCTACCTCTCATGCTCTCTATGACTTGACTATAATCTTTACTTATTATCGCTGTACAATTGCGCCTACTGGACCTGTGATGATTTGTGGGAGACCCTCTTCACCCCACAGGTACCAAGCGTGATGTCCCTTTCCGGGGACGGATCTCTGAAAACATGCCCAAGTATGTAAGAGGAAGTCCTTCCATCCTCTGATTGTGCTTCCAATTTATTAAATGTGCTCGCAGTCCATAGTATGCTCCATATCCTTCACCAACCCCCTAAGTCAAAGGCACCCGTTCTTTGCCCTTCCTCATTCATTGTCTAGGCTTCACATGCATATGAGGTGAACGAAAATACCACGGGTTCCGTGAGATGAACGTTTATCCCCATAGCGACGTCTTTGCTCTGCAACACTGTAAAGAGGTCTTTCGTAGCAGATTGGCCCCGTGCAAGGCAGCTTTCATTTCTTGACTGCTGTTTCTACGGGCATTGATTGCAGGTCTGAGTAAAACGAAATCCTCGAGCCTTCCATCTTATCTCCATTTATCATCAGGAGCCCCGGTGGCATAGTGATTATGGGTTGGGCTGTTAACCATAAAGTTAGCAGTTCAAAACCACCACCCAGCTCCCTGGGAGAAAGACAGGGCTTTCTATTCCCTTGAAGAGGTGCATTGTCCGAAACTCACAGGGGCAGTTCTACCTGCCCTGTAGGGTCGCTGTGAGTCAGCATCAACTTGATGGCAGTTTGGCTTATTTATTGGGCCTGTTGTGAGGGCTTTTGTTCTCTGTGATAAGATTTTGCTCATGTGTCTACGGCAGTCAGGATAGTCACACAAATATACACACCAGGTGCCCTGGGGTCGCCTCCAGCTCCTGGCCAGAAACCAGAGGGCTTCGTGCTGTGATCTTTCATCTTATGAGAACCCGCACTGCCACCCCTTGGGTTATTCACCGAGCACTTAACCCAGGAACTCCCGCAAGCTCACAGGAAGAGTGTAAGTAGAGTGGTGCGGTCACAGCAGCAGCATCTCACCCCTTCTGCACAGCTTCATGGGGAGCCGGAAGAATCAAGATCATCAGACCTGATCCCTGTACACCGGAGGTCAGATAAGCCTCCAACCTCCAACCTTCTTACCAATCTGACTCATTGTCGTGATCACACAGAACCCACAGACAATGCCCAACGATTAAGGGGCTTAGCGGGCAAGTGACAGGCTACAATTCAGGATCGGAAGCGACTTAGGATACAGTTCCTTGATCAGGACAGCTTCTTCTCAGCTGTGCCTGCAGACCACCATCTCTCTAGCTCCGAGTCCTTTGGCCCCTGCCTTGCTGGAGCAATTGTTACAAAGCTCTTTAGTTCCTTCAGTAAGTGCCTGGAGGTGCCCTGATCTGTCAGCAAGTCCCACGCCCAACAGGGTTCAGTCCTCTGATCTACGAGGTGGCACACGCACACTAGCCGGCTCGCCATCTCCTGCTCCTGCCCCTGCTGCTGCCCTTTCTCTCCGTCTGCTCCACTGGCTTCTGAGTCTATGAGTTTCTCAGCACAGGAACCCTAGGTCCCGAGCCCTGTGCTCTGCCCTGGCTCTTCTTTCTTGGCAGTAGTGAGGTCCCTCCCCTCTGCTTCTGGAACAGCTCATCTTAAGCCTAGCAGGATGGCAAAACTGGCCAGGCCCCTTGTTAGGGTTCCACACACCTTATTTGCATCATTATTACGTAAGCCATCACAAACACCTTATTTGCATAGTCTCACCCAGTCATTTGGCTGGAGCCAAGAGACCACAGTGAGGACTCCCCCTGCTATTGAGCCACTGGGAGAATTGTCAAGTAGAACTGTTCCCTGGGGGTTGGGAGGCTGTAAATCTTTTCTTCCTGGCAAAAGAAATTTATTCTGCAACAAGGTTTTCATCAGACATAGTGCTGGCAAAATTGTTCAGGTAATTTTCATGTTTTTCATTATTAACACAGACTTTTCCGTCACAGATCTTTTGGATGGTTTTGACCAGTGGCTCTCACCGAAAGACAGTCTCGCCCCTCAGGAGGCACTTGGCAACATCTGGGGACATTTTTGGGCATCACAGCCAAGGAGATGCTACTGAGCAGGGACCAGGAATGCTACTGAACAGGGACCAGGAATGCTACTGAACAGACTACACTGCACAAGAGAGTCCTCCCCGCCTCCCAAAGTCAAATGTTCATTCAAGAATATCCACAGGGCCAAGGCTACCAACACTGCTTTTTAAAAGTTCGACATAAATATGGTGTGTATCCACACACCTTCCCATTGACCGTGTCATGAGGAGCCTGTAAATCTTTACAGAAGCAGACAGCCTCAGCTTTCTCCTGGGGGTGACTGGACAGTGAGCACGGCAGACGGCAGAAGCACTGAGACACCTTCGAATTACGGTGTTGGCGAATATTCCCCCCACACACGGGCTGCCAGGAGAATAAGGAGCGATGTCCTGGAAGCAGTGTGAACAGATTACTCTTGGAAGTGAGGACGGCGAGACTTTGCCTCACATACTTCGGACGTGTCTGGAGGAGGACATCGCGTTTGGTCAAGCGGAGGGGCAGTGAACAGGAGGAGGGCCCTCGACAAGCAGGGTGGGCACAGTGGCTGCCACCGTGGGCTCAAACCTGAGAGTGACGGTGAGGACGGCGCCGGCCGGACAGGGTTTCCTTCAGTCGTGCATGGGGTCGCTGTGCGTCTGGACCAAGCCGACGACCCCTAACCACAGCAATCTTTGCAGACGCAGTCAGTCACATCCCTCTCCTGCGGAGGGGTCGGTGGCTTTGAACCGCTGGCAGCCAGGTGCTTTGACCTGGGCGCCACCAAGCCTGCTTCCCTTCCGGTGTCCGACCAAAGGGAAGACGAGATGGAGAGACACGTGATGCTGTGATGACAAGGCCGGCAATGTCAGGTCACACCTGTCAGAGAGAACCTTGCGGGAGTTCCCCACCAACTGGAAGGACGGGTTCATATCAAAAGCAGGGCTGCTGAGCGGGAGCGGGCTGGACGTTTACAGGGATTTCTGGAGGGAGCCCTGTTGGCGCAGTGGTGAAGCTCCTGGCTGCCAACAGAAAGGTCAGCGGTTCGAAGTCACCAGCCGCTCGAAGAGGTGTGTCTGCTTCTGTAAAGATGAGAGCCCAAGAAGGGCCCGGGGGCAGTGCTACTCTGTCCTGCAGGGTCGCTGTGCGTCAAAAGGTTCTCCACGGCCGTGGGTCTGTCTGCTGGTTTTCCGAGTGTGGACCAGCCCTAGAACAAGAAACCCTGGGGGGCCTAAGCTGAGGGGCCCACACCCTGGTGGCTTTTACCCCCGGGAGCCCCCCAGGTCTCGTGGGGGACGCTCAGAGGAAAAGCTACTGCTTGCGGGGCGTCTTACTCAGCTAGCTCTCCGGGAGCAGGAAGGGCCCCTCTGGGGCAGCTTCCAAAACAGGAGTCCGATGTTTCCGTTTGGAGGCTTGAGGTTTGAAGCAGGGCACCAGCTCTCAGAGCATCTTTCTGGTCGGTGTCCCCGGTGTCCCTCAGCCAATGTGCCCACTCCTCTTGTGATCACTTGGAAGGGACTGGGTTTAGAACATGCCCTGCACTGGGATGACCTCATCACTGTAACAAAGAGAAGCCCTACTTCCAAACAGGGGCACGTCCATGGGCACAGGACGGACACACACACGTCCTACCCATGGGCGGACACACACACACACACAGACACACACACACGGAATTGGGGGAGGATGACACAATTCAATCATAGTGCCTTGGTGCCTGGGTCAGGGGAAAGAAACCATCCTGAAACACTACTGGGCCTATGCTGTGTTTCCACTGCCGCCACCTTAAGAGATGGGAGAGAGGCACCGTGGGAGGGGTTTCAGGGGACAGGGTAGACTTGGCCCTGGATTGTAGAGCCAAGGGGCCACTTCCTAGAGCTGGGCCACGTCAGTTCTTTGTGGTGGAGAATACACACAGTAGAGGCACACCCAAACCCAGCCACTTCTGCAGCCACAGTTCAGTGACACTGATGACAGCCGTCACGTCGTGCCACCGTGCCCACGCTCCTTGTCTCTTGTTCCTCCCATAAACTCACTCCCCTCCGAAGGTCTACCTCATCTTTCGCGGTGCCCTTGCCAGTTGGATCCCCTGTAACTGGTGTTGAAAGAGCCCGATGTACATATTCTTTACTAGTTAAGTTAGGTGTTCGTTAGGTTTTAAGAAGACTTCAGGGGATATTTTTGGTTTAAAAAGTTTATCTCAGGGAAATCGTTTCAAGGATTCATCCATTCTTCTCACTTGCAAAAAGTCAGGCTTCCACGAGGGTTTTAAATGACATGCCCCACCCCTTGATCAGGAGTCTTCTAGATAATCTTTGATCAAAATGGCCACGAGTGGTGGTCCACTCGCTCGTGGCAAGGAGGCAGCTGTTCGTAGAGGCAATGAGCAGCCTATCCCATCTGCCATCGTCAGGGTCCTGGACCCATGCAGTGTGGTGCCGGCTCTACCCCGGCAACCATGATCAACAACACTGTGACAGTTAGGGTTATGGTCAGCTTGGCTAGGCCATCAGTCTCAGAGGTTTGGAAGATACCATGTAGCTATCCCCCATGAGTGGATCTGATGTGAGCCGTCCCTTGGCTGAAAAGGGACTTTTGTTAGATGCATGCCCTTCCCCTGATACAGATTGATGTTCTGGCCACAGTCACCATTTCTGGATCCCGCATCTAACGCTAACCTCTGGATTTTGGGTTGTGACCCAACAGCCTTCTTTCGGACCTGTAGATTTGGGGACTTGCCAGCTCCTGCGGCCCCAGGAGTCAGCAGCTTGCCGATGTGGGGTTCGTAGGCCCTGCAACAACGTGAGTCGGGAGAAGTGCCCGACGATGAAGAGCTGTCAGCCTGCACAACAGCATGAACCATTTCCTTGGACATCTGCCTCCCAACCTGTCTGTCGTTATCGAAGTGCTTCAGTGGCTCCACTGCTCTGAGAATGCATGCTAACAAGAGTGCTTCTAGAACAGTCTCACAGCACGAGTCTTCAGACGCCTCTTAAGGGCACTGTTCACTCGGCCTCCAGTAGGAAAGAGGGCATGGCCCATCCGTACAAATACACAAAGCTCAAGAGTTAGAAAAGGATCTCCTAGTCTGTGGGCTTCCTGAAGGATGGGCTGCACACATTATCGGCAGTCGTAATGCCAGACCAACCGTGGAACACTGGAGGAGGAGGTATCCAGAGACTTAGGGAAACTGGCATGTTGGAATGGATTTATCAGATTGGACCCACAGACACCCCCATGAGCCCCACAGGATGCACTTTGTACCACACAGTAAGGGGCATCTTTGGGGAGTCCCGACATCCTTGAACACTCCCGTGATTATTAATTTATGTAAGTCAGATTTGACCATGAGCTCGGCCCTAACTGAATGAAGACGTAACTACAAAGAGGTTGCTTGGACGTGGTTGGGGACAAGTGGCAGCACTTAAGTGACAAAGATAAGGTGGGTGTGGTACTGTAATGGACAGCAGAGTCGGAGCAGTAATCAGAATGGCCTGATTTGTGTGGATTTATGGCGTGGACTATTTAGTCATGGTTGCCTGTGAGTGAAATAGAAAGAAAATCTACAGAATGTTTGCTTGATTGTATTAGCGAAGAATCCTAGGTCAAGTGACTGGCTGTCTAACTGGAATTGCTAGGCTAGCGAGTCACAGTCCCTCAACCAACTCCTAGACTTGAGCTGGTTTCCAGACCGACAGGAGGCTGGATTTTCTTGAGGAAGGAAGGATCCCACTGCACTGTCAGAAGCTGATTCTGTTAAGTCTTTCTCCCAAGGAAAAAAACAAACAAACCCAAACTCACAGCCATCAAGTTGATGCCGACGTATGGCGACCTTCTAGGACAGGGTAGAACTGCCCCTGTGTGGAAACTCATACACGCCTAAACTCCTGATGAGAGCAGAAAGCCCTGCCTCTTCCCTTGGAGCGGGTAGTGGTTTTGAACTACTGCCGTTTGGGAGCATAGCCTAATCACCACATTCCCAGCCTTCCCCCAAAGGACCTAGGTGTGGCCTTCACGAGAGTGGCTGTTCCCTGGGGAAAGGACTCATCAGACTGTGTGGGGATCGCAGGGCACTGGCTCCCTAGGAACCGATCACTGAGGTCCACCAGTCAGGGTGCGGCAGACGGCAGTCCGGTTACCAGCAGTCTTCGGCACGCCCCTACTGGTGCATGAGGGCAGATTCTGGAACAAATTTCTGCCTTCCTCTGTAGATAACTGTATTAGTCTGGGTATTTTATTGAAACAAATCCGCAGAAACTCATGTATAAGAGAGAGTTTTATATATAGGTTAAGTGCACATCAAGAAAATATCCCAGCCCAATGCTGCCCAAGCCCACAAGTCCAACATTAACCCATTTACCCATATGTCCAACACCAGTCCACAAAGTCCTCCTCCATCTCACAAAACAGACACAACGATGCTGCCTGCAGGAGGAAAACCGAGTCAGTGAATGTGTAAGCATCTCACCGCTGGAAGGAGTCTCCCTGTGGCTGCTCCAGCACCCAGGGCTGCATCAGGGTAGGTCCATGTGGCTTCTCCTTGGCGATGTCTTGCAGGAAGTCATCCTTGCAAGCTAAAGCAGGGAACTGCTAAGGCAGCTGCACCCTGGTGTGACCATCACAAAGCAAGAGACCCGAGAACTCGAAAGGTGAGGCTCACCAAGCCATTTATCCCTCCGCCCTTCAATTAACCCCACATGTGTTTATCGGTCAGGATGGCACAATCAACGAACTAACTCAATAACTATTATCCTTTTGGCTTATCAGAGACTGAATGGCTGACCATTGAGTCACTGTTCGCCTGGTGCTGCCCCCTGTGAACTGGGTGTTCTCTGACCCACAGAGCATAGAGTCGGATGGACCTGGCAGCATTCCCTCATGGAAGTGACTGATACGACGAGATCAAGCTCAAGCAGGAGGACCTGAAGGCACAATTTCATGATACAATGGCCTAAATGCCCATGGTTCCCCTCCCTGTCACATGACCTTCCTTCTCCTGGTTCGCACCTACGTCCTCATGGGAGTTCCTTAGAATCAACTGACTGAGGAAGAGAACCCTCGTGCTTGGGTTACGGACAGCTCCACACGCACGACGGCGGTCACCACTCGAGAATGGACAGCAGCAGCACATGCTTTGCTTTCTGTCCCCAGAACCAAACCTCTTCGGGTTTGGGGATCTTAGTTCCAAAGGGGGAACACTCCCATTAGGAGACACAGACTGATTCTAGGAAACTGGAAATTAAGAATATCATACGGTCACTTTGGGCTCCTGATGCCTCTGGGTCAACAAGCAAAGAAAGTGGTTACCATATTGGCTGATGTTAGTGGCCCCACTTCCCAAGGGGGAATTAGTTGACATTATCTAATGTAAGGAAAGAAGAGTATGTCTGGAATACCAGAAAGCATGAGACATCTCTACCATGCCCTGTCATTAACGTCAATGAAAAGCCACAAATCGACCAAACTCTTCCGGAATAAAGGCTTGGGTCACCCCATTAGACAAAGAGCCATGGCCAGCTTAGGTGCTTGGTGAGGGCAGGGCAAAGGACTACAGAATAGGTAATGGAAGAGGGTAGTTCTAAATACTAGCTACAGCCCCATGACCGGGTGCAGAAATAAGAACTGTGATGATCATGAGCCTCTCTTTGTTTAGTTATGTGTATGAACAAATACCTTTGTCTTCTTCCTTCTAGTGTTTACAATATAATGTAAAATGTAAGCAGAGCTGGTGCATTTTTACTTAGTGGGGGTCTCCACATGAAATCCTTCTGGTGTGGGATATTGTGCACCTCAAAAGATCAAAGTCTAAAGTCCCAGTAGTCTAGAGAACACAAACCGGGTCACCAAAGACTGGACAGAAGCTTGGTCAAAAATGGCCAATTAGGAACATAGTAGAGGGCACATTCTCCCCAAATAATCATTGTTAAGCATTTTTTCCAGATTTGTAATTGTCTTTATGTAGAGAATATAAGTGGTTTAAAGAGATTTGTAAAGGTACCAAGTTGACTGGGAGTGGCCCGTGAGTTTATGGAAAAGGAAATTCAAAGATAATGGAATGTTTCCACAGACTTTGGAAACACACACACACACACACACACACACTTAGATAAATGCTTCATTGCTTTTGCTCCTCTAGAGAAATCTGCCAAAATCCACCATCAAGTCTACCACCACCTCCACCACAATAACTTCCACCATCCCCAACCACACTATCACTTCTGCTGCCACCATTCCCTCCCCCAACAGCTAGTGCCCTTCACTACCATCACCATAATCAACGCCCCCAGTCCCCCACCTCCACCATCACAACTACAATCAGTACCACCTAGTTGACTACCACCCCATCACAATAACCTTTATCACCAGTCCCATAAACACTCCCACTAGCAACACTACTAAGTCTATCACCTCCTCCGCCATTTCACCACCATCAAGTCCTCGTTCTCCACCACCACCTGTACCCCATTCACCACCACCAAGCACGATCACCATTATCACCTTCCCAATCACAACATCACTTCCACTACCATCACCAACTTCACCACCACCACCATTACCCCTTTATCACTGTCATGCTAATTCATCCAACACCATTGCTACCGCCACTACCAAGTACAATCACCACCACCTCCATCGACCACCCCCTCCCAACTATAGCACTGCTAACACCATCTTCACCATCACACACCCCATCACCAGCTCTACTTCATCCATCACCACCACTCCCTCTCTTTAACAACTACAAGATAATCACCATTGCCATAATCACCTTCACCAACATGCCCAGTACCATCGTCAACACCAAGTCTACCACTTCCACAACTAACTGCACCCCTACCTCCACCAGCAGCAGCTCTATCCTGCCCAACACCACCCTCACATTTCCACCACCAAGCACAACTACCATCATCCCTGTGCTAGTCTGGGTAGACTAGAGAAACAAATTCATAAACACGCATATGTGTATAAGAGAGAGTTTTACATAAAGAGTAATTGTACATTAAGAAAGCATCCCAACCCAGTCCAGTCCAAGCCCATAAGTCTGATATTAGCCTATATGTCGGATACCAATCTGTAAAGTTCTCTTCAGATTCACGAAACACATGCAATGACACCGAATGCAGGAAGATCACAGGCCAGTGGGTGGAAAGTCTTGTAGATCCAGTGGTGTTATAAGCATCTCAGCACTGGCAGAGGTCTCTACGTGGCTTCTCCAGCTTTCAGGACATGGGGTCTATCAGTGTAGTGCCATGTATCTTGTCAGTAGAGGGTCTCTCTGGGAGTGCGTTATAAGAGACAGTCCTGCCTCCAAGGAGGAAAGCCCAGAATTCTCAAGAGAAAGCCATGCCCACACAGAGACCTCATTGACTACGATCCAATTGACAGACTAGACTCCACCCCATTCACTCTTAATCCTCTCAAGTCCCAAACTGACACCACATTATGTAGCTACCACAATCACTACCACCACTTTCACCACCACTTCTACAAATACCACCACCACCTTATAAACCATCATCAACTTCACCACTGCCACCAGCAGCAGCTGTATCCCACCTAGCACCACCACCATCGCCACCACTTCAACCAACAAGCAGTCACTATGATCTCTGCCACCATGACCTCCCCCATGACCACCTCCACCACCGTGAACATTATCCTGCTCATCACCACCAGCTCCACCATGAACAAACAACTCCACTGCCAGCATCATCACCACAAATACTCCATGTCCATCTCCACCAGCTCCATCGCCACCACCACTACCAGGAATGCCCATCTCTCACATCACCATCAATACTGCTATGTCTACCTCCACCATGACCCACTCCACCACCAGCATCACCATCAATACTGCCACGTACACCACCACCACCACTAGCTCTACCAGTACCACCACCACACTATGGGTATAACCACCACCACCATCAATCACTGTCATTAGGTCTTGTTTTGATGTGTTTTGATGCTCAGACCTATAGGACCCTGGAAAGGTCAAGTCCAAAGGAGGAGGCAGTGGAGCATAACAGTAAGTGAAGTGGGAGGGAACTAGCTGGGAAATAACAGGCCTGAATAGAGGACCCCCATTTTACTGTGTGACCTGGGGAAAGGGCCTTAACCCCTCTGAACTTCAGTTCCTCCACTTATTAAAAAAAAATGGGCACAATAAGACAGCCTCCATTAAAGCACTGTGAGCATTATAACAAAACAAATGTCTACTTAGAAATCCCCCACACAAGTGTCAGAATACACAAGGGCAATAGTCACGTGACCTGCTGGCACCATCTCCTCCAAGAAAGCACGTGCTTGGGTCTTCCCTAGCCCGGTAGCCAAAACAGAGCACCCTTAGGCCCCTCCTTCCCATCTCCAGGCAGACCCCATCATGAAGGTCCTCTGGGCTGCTGGTGGCCTGGCCTGAGACAACATTGTCCCCTCCCTGCTCTCTGGCTGGCCCTGAACAGGAAGTGCCATGGTGGGAGGCGCAGGGGGCCTCATGGAGTCCCAATGGGGCTCCTGCCACGCCCCTGCTGCCAACCAGCCTGGGGAGAGTGTGAAGACCAGACGGGGCCCAGTTACACGGGTCATTCACAGGACTGACCATTCCTGACCTGGTCACTCCAGCCCCCCTTGACTATCCTTTTCAGAAAGCAGAAAGGGAACGCCCAACTACTCACCATCTGCAGCGCCCCCCCCCCTCTCTACACCCTCCCCTGCTATCTTGTTCCAGTCCAACAAATCCTGCCAGGAAGACACAGGGGACGGAGGCTTAGGGCAGAAGCGACTCGTCAGAGGCCATGCAGCTAACGGTAGTGCAAGAACTCGCAAGCCCAGCCCTGTCTCCATATCTCAGTCCACCCTTTCTCCCAAAGCTGCCCGGCCCAGCGACGCCGCCAGGGCGCGCGCGCGACAACGCCAGCGAGAGGCCACGCGGAGCGCTGTCCGCGGTCCTGAACCAGCCCAGGGCCACTCGGTCTTGAACCAGGCCGGGGCCACTCGGCCCTCGCTCCGGAGCGCTCCGCCCGCCCAGCGAGGGTACTCACCTGATTGGCTTCATGGCCAGAAGTGATCTTGGTTAAAAACAAAGCTTCTGAAATGTGGCTTTTACACCACGTTATAGAAAAAGGATAACATTCTTTTTGCACAAACTACACACATCAGACACTTTTGACAGTCCCATCTTGTTCCTGAGGGAGCCCTGGTGGTGGAGGGTGATGTGTTGGGCTGCTAACCATAAGATCAGCAGTTCTAAACCACCAGCGGCTGCGTGTGAGAAAGATGAGGCTTTCTACTCCCATAGAGAGCCACAGTCTAGGAAACCCACAGGGCCGGTTCTACCCTGCCCTATACGGTCGGCACTGAGTCGATGGCAGTAAGTTTGGGTTTTTTTTGTTTTCCTTTTAAAGCTTGTTTCTGAAAAGTTACACGGCTTATTTCCTCTGGGAACCTGCAGCAGCTTTGACCTCAGATGGCTTCCTTGAAGCCGCATCCAAGCGCAAATCCAAACCCATAATCATCCATCGATCCCACTCATGGCGACCCTGTAGGGAAGAGCAGAACCCGCCCTGCCCCCCTAGAGCTTCCAAGGCTATCAATCTTTAAAACGGAAGCAGGCAGCCTCATCTTTCTCCCACAGGATCGCTGCTTCGAACCTCCAACCTTGTAGATCGCAGCCGAGCGCTTCAACCACTGCACCACCAGGGCGTGCTTTGAAAATGTCCCTGTGGTGAATTCTAGATGCTGTGGCTGCTGGTTGCCATCCTGCCCATCCTAACCCCAGGCAGAAGCAGTGAGGAGACACGATAAAAGGCGTGCCAACAGATACAAAATACCTGCACCCTGGACACCCCTGTGAATGGCAG
>NW_022103898.1:5583837-5584892 GCF_000313985.2 Echinops telfairi | reverse complement strand
CCTGACTTTTCTTCTTCGAGCTGGTGTCTGCCTCGTTAAAAAGAAAGAAAAAATCCAAGGCTTTGTTCTAGGTGACTTAAAAGAAAATTTTTTGTTTCATTGCGCATTTGGGGAAAGTTCACAGAGCTAATTGAGTTCCTACCTAACAATGAGTGTGTGGTTTGCTCAGTGGCGTTGGCTGCGCTTTCCCGCAGAGCTTGACATTCTCCGTGGTTCCCTTTGGATGTCTGGTTTCCAGTCATTGGGCCTCCCTGTTCCCTTCCCCCTCCGTTTCTGCTGCAGCGTCACTGTTGGCTGCATGGTGTGGTGAGAGCACATCCTGCAGGGGGCGCTGGTCTAGTGCTCATTTTATAAGTCCATCTATTATGTCACCACGGTGGCCAATGGATGTAGTTCTTTCTGGCTCAAGGTTTAAGGAGTAGCTGAGGGTGACAGTCTCGGGGTGTCCTCCAATCTCAACCAGTAGAAGTCTAGATTCTTTAAAGAATTCTTGAAGATTGGGTTCCACGTTTCTGCCCCCTTCTGCCATGGTCCTTGTTGGTGGGGCAGGTTGACTGTGGGCTGCTAACATGCACCCGGTGCTCCGCAGGAGAACGGCACCGCTGTCTGCCCCCAGAAGCATTTAGTCTTCGAGACCCTCAGAAGCATTCTGCTCTGTTGCTGTGAGTTGGAATCAACTCAACGGCAATGGGTTTCGTATCGGGGTCCATCTCTTGGGCCCCTGATCATCGGCGTGCCTTTTAAACTCTACACAGAGGGCCCCGTACCGGGTCTTCTTCTGGGGCTTCCTTTCTCAACTCAGTGATGTTCCTCCAGTGAAGTCTTGCTGCTGTCTGGGGCCGGCTCCTTCGTCATGGACAAACCGCAGCGCATTCCCAGGGAACTGACAGTGGGCAGCCCGGGGCTGTCGCCACTTTTTCGTATGCTGGTTTTATTTTGCTTTGGCTGCTGGCCATAAGCAGGCTTCCTGGTAAAGAAGTTCTCTAATGCGATGCAAATGGCTGCCATCCTTGGCTGTAATCCCAAGGCTGAAGGTTCGAATCCACCCAGAGGCT
>NW_022103898.1:5579006-5583737 GCF_000313985.2 Echinops telfairi | reverse complement strand
TGCCATCCTTGGCTGTAATCCCAAGGCTGAAGGTTCGAATCCACCCAGAGGCTGCTGCTGATGGACTTCTGAAACACCAGCCACTGGAAACCCCGTGGAGCAAGGTTCTCCTGACATGCACGAGGTCTGCTCATGAGCCATCGGTGTATGAACCGCAAAGTGGCACTTCGGGGGCACTGGAGAGCTCTAGCTTCAGCCGGACTAGGGGTCTCAGCGGTAACTAAGTGCGGGGCTTAAAGCACCTCATCGCTGTCTGAGAGGTCTACAGTTTCAACCCACCAGCAAGAGAAAGATGGAGTTGTCTGCTGCTCCATCGAAGACTTACAGGCTCAGAAACTCGGGGGGAGCATTTCTCCTCTGACTGACAGCGGTAACTAAGTGCGGGGCTTAAAGCACCTCATCGCTGTCTGAGAGGTCTACAGTTTCAACCCACCAGCAAGAGAAAGATGTGGCAGCCCTGGACTCATCCTGGACCACCCAATTTTGCTCCAAGAAGCCAAGGATGTAGCCAAGGTTCTGGGTGGGCTTCTCCACAGGGTCCTTGCTTAGACACCCTTTGCCCCTAATAATGATCATAAGCGCTTCTACCGAAATTGCAGGAGCCATGATGGCACAGTGGTGGAGCACTTGACTGCTAACCAAAAGGTTGTTGGTTCGAACCCACCCAGGGGCCCCAGAGGAGAAAGGCCTGGCTGCCTACAGTCGTAAAGATGAAGGTTTAGGAAACCCCGTGGGGCAGTTCTACTCTCTCACACACAGGGGCATGTGAGTCAGAATCAACACACAACACACTGACACCCAGGGGGCGCCAGGGAGCAATGGCGAAGCGCTCAGCTGCTAACCGAAAGGTTGGGAGTTCAAACCCAGCCAGCAGCCCCACAAGAGAAATACCTAGGATCGGGGCCAATTCAACAACACGGACACCTGATGACGATGACAACAACCTCGGCCACCTGATATGGCTCTCTGAGGTTAGCAAGAGCCCCCTCAGGCTGGTCCCCTCCCCTCCTTGCAGACACCTCTGTCCCGTGGTCTCAGCTGATCTGGGCTGGCAGCCCTTGGAGACCGACCATGCCTGGGACGCTGCATTGCTGGTGGTCAGATGTGCTGGGGGGTCTGGAGAAGCTGCTAGCTAGGGTTGTCCCCCAGCATCCCAGGCGTGTCCCCTGAGGCAGCCTGAGGGTAGCCACAACGTACAAGTCCAGACCTCAGTGCCTGACCTCCCAGGGCCCACGGGACATCCAGGAAAGTGTGGCCAGAGTCTGAGGGTCCGATGCTGACTCTGCCCTGACCCTCCTGGTCAGTGAGGGGCTGGCCCATGTGCTGAATGGGCACACAGCCGCTGAGATGGCCCAGTGTCCAGTGCTGGTGCCTCGGATCCTGAAGGGAAGCCACATGACAAACCTGGCCGCTGCAAAGGGCACATGTCTGCTGCATTCAGTGCCCTCATAGTCCTGGGCAGCCCCACCTCTGTCTGGTTCCACAACATTTTCACCTCCCCTATGGCAGGGTCCACACCCGATGACGCGGCTCATGTTCGGCAGTTCTAACCCACTAGCTTCTTCTCGGGAAAAAGATGAGGCTGCTCCCGTGAAGCTTTGCAGCCTGGGAAACACTCACCTAGGGTCACTGGGGTCAGAATGGGCTTGACAGCAGTGATGTTGGGGTTTGGATGGACCCAGGGAAGCGGGGACTCTGGGAGAGCAGGGAGGGCGCCTGGGGCACCTCTACCCTACCCCTGCCCGGTGGGCAGTCTGTGACTACACTCAGAAAGATGCTAACTAGCAGAGAGGCAATCACAGGGGCTCCGGCCACGTCAGTGGCTCACACAGCCACCACACATCCCACCGATGTCCCTGAGGGCAGCCTCGGGGTAGCCCCAAGCTGGGCACAGGGGTACAGGAGCCTTCATCCTGGAGGGAGGCCCCGAGTCAGCTAAACAGATGCACTTTGGGAGAGGCCTGTAGGGCTTATGCCCTGGACTACCTGCAAGGTCAAACCACCAGCTGCTCCGTGGGAGAAAGATGAAGCTTTCTACTCCTGTAAAGAGTGACAGCCTCGGAAACCCACAGGGCCGTCCTACCCTGTCCGCTAGGGTCGTTATGAGTCGGCATCAACTTAATGGCAGTGATTTGGTTTGGGTTTGGGCCGTGAGATCTAAGGGCCTGTGAGGGTCCCTCAAGTAAGGGTCCTTCCGCTCCCAAACACAGAGGCACTTGCCACGCGCAGCGACCAATGAGCAGTTGCTCAGACTGGGAGGTGAACACCTTCACAAAGGTAAGACCGCCTCTCACACCCGCTCTGATCTGAGGACAGAAAACTACATCTGGCCCCCCAGCCCACCCACAACCATCAGCCCCACTAATTGTTGTATCATTTGTGTCTTACTGCTCTTGTTTTGTGATGGCTGCACCAGGTGCAGCTGCCTTAGCAGTTCCCTGCTTCAGCTTGCAAGATTGACTTCCTACAAGACATCGCCAAGGAGAAGCTACATGGACCTATCCCGATGCAGCCCTGGGTGCTGGAGCAGCCGTGTGGAGACCCCTGCTAGTGCTGAGATGCTTGTTCTTTCACTGACTCAGCTTTCCTCCTGCAGTCGGCATCATTGCCTCTGTTTTGTGAGGTGGAGGACTTTGTGGACTGGTGTTGGGTAAATGGGTTAATGTTGGACTTGTGGGCTTCGGCAGCATTGGGTTGGGTTGGTTTCGTGATGCACATTTTCTTTACATAAAACTCTCTCTTATACATGAGTCGCTGTGATTCTGGGTAGTCTCTGCCCACAGAGACAGGGGCAGGGGGAGCTCTTGGGTCTGGAACCAGAGACGGAAGGGGACAAGAGATGAGGGGCCAGAGGCCGGAAGGAGAGAGGTGCCTGGGGGCAGGAGAGGACAAGCATGCAGCTGGCACCAGCTCTGTGTCACACGTGTGCCCCTCAGTGCCATCTCCCCACTCCTCAGATCACTGTCCCCAGCAGCCCCTGGGCTGGTGGCTTGCCCTTGGGCTCCCTTCCACCGACCAGGTTGTGTGTGAGGTAGTTAGATTTTATGCCAACTTGAAGGGACCTGTGTGGAGATAGGGGTGGAGTCCAACCTGTCAATCAGGCGGTAGAGCTTGGTGACGCCCCCTTGGGGGTGTGGCCTTGTTATAAAAGAGATACACTGGGAACATCTTTTGCTTCTTCTTGCCATTTGCCCTCTCTGTTTCCTAGGACTCTGTGTCTGCCTCCAGCGGTGGCCCTGGGTGGGCTGCCTGATCCTGAGAGCTGTTGGCACCCTGTCAGGCTCCCAGCAAACTTGGATCCCCACGACTTTGCCCCCCCATCAGCACCTTTCTGCGTTATTGGCCTGCACCACGTGAGTCTGAACAGGGGCCTGGCTGGTATGGGACTTAGGGCCTTAAGTGGAGTGGGCTGGGACACCTTCCTGATATAAAATGATTTCTGAATATAAAGTTCTTTCTTATCCATAGGCGAGTGTCAGTGGTTGACGGTGATGCCAGCTAGGCCCAGGTTCCCCAGCCTCTGGCCAAGGCCCGGAACACCACGGGCTCTTGGGAATGCAGCCTGGGGAAGGAAGATGCAACCTCACAACCACAGGGCGCTCACCACAGAGAAGGACAGCAAGCTGCCCTGCACCTGTGACCGTGAGGGGTGGACCCCAGCCAGAATCCTGTAGGAAAGGTGGGGGCACTGGTTGGTCTGTCTCTAGCCAACGATGGCTCCCCACGGACACAGAGGGATGAGAAGATGTGTCACGTCCCCATGGAGAGCACCTGGGATTTGGGACTGGAAACTGACCAGAGGCTGATGGAATGCCCCCACTGTCGGCCAATGCAGCGTATACAGCCGTCCTGCTGGAGACATGTCACCCTGATCTGCCTCTGCTCAGACAGCCGCCAGGCATCATGGCCCCCAACATGGCCCCCAGCGGCCTCATGCTGCCTTGGCAGGCGCCCATCCAAGACACGCGCCCTGTGGGAAGATAATGGGACCAGAGTGCCTAGGACAGCGCTGGGAACCCAGCTTCTCGCCCGGTTGTCAGGATGGGCCTGGACCCCTCATCTGCCCTCTCTGAGCCTCCGAGCTTCACCAAGAGGAGCGGCAGTGCCTCTAGGCCAGTTCTGAGGCGCGTCTGGCGAAGGGAGCAAGGGGGCAAGCAGCTGAGAGTGAGAAGGTGAGCGAGTGAGTGAGAGAAACTAAGAGTGTGTGAGAGACTGAGAGACAGGGTGTGTGAGTGTGTGAGTGAGAGTGAGTAAATGAGTGAGTGTGAGTGAGTGTGTGTGAGAGGCACAGACTGAATATGAGAGACTGAGAGGGTGAGAAAGTAACAGTGAGTGTGAATGATGAGATTGAGATTAAGAGTGAGTGAGAAACAGGATGAGTGAGTGACAGTGAATGAGTGTGTGAGTGAAAGTGTGAGTGTGGGAGAGACAGGCAGAGACTGAGTGTGAGAGACAGAGGTCGAGAAAGTGAGATGAGTGTGTGAGTGAGTGTGTGAGAGACAGGCACAGACTGAGAGACAGGGTGAGAAAGTGAGACAGAGTGAATGAGTGAGTGAGTGGGAGAGTGAGTGACTGAGTGAGTGTGTGAGAGACAGGCACAGTCTGAGAGGATAAGAAAGTGAGACAGAGTGAATGAGTGTGTGAGTGAGTGGAAGAGTGAGTGAGTGAGTGTGTGAGAGACAGGCACAGACTGAGAGACAGGGTGAGAAAGTGAGACAGAGTGAATGAGTG
>NW_022103898.1:5576074-5578398 GCF_000313985.2 Echinops telfairi | reverse complement strand
AGACTGAGAGACAGGGTGAGAAAGTGAGACAGTGAATGAGTGTGTGAGTGAGTGGGAGGGTGGGTCAGTGAGTGAATGAATGAGAGACTAAGGGATAGCGACCGAGAGGGTAAATAAGTGAGTGAGAGACGGAAGGGGAGGGATTGTGTGAGAGTGCGTGCCTGTGTGCGTCAGCAGCCAGTGGGTGAGAGGCTGACAGAGACTGAATCGGCGTGAAGGAGAGGGAGAAGGAGAGACAACGTGAGTGAGCAGTGAGTGTGAGCAGCAGAGTGAATGAGAGAGAAATCCCAGACCGCAGCCACAGGTGTGTGTGTCTCCGTAAGGGTGTGCAGCAGGGGCTGGGAGGAGCACAGGGAACCCAAATCTCGGCCTCCTTGTGAGCAGCTGCATCCCAGGGGTCCTGAGAGGGGAGTGGGCTTACTTACCCCCAGCCATCCGGGTCCTTCAAGGGGCTGCATGCCAGCTCAAGCCCACGCCAAGGCCACAGTCTCTCACCTGGTCACCCATCCTTGCACAGCCAGATCACCCAGCTCCTCCTCCAGCAAGCTCCCCTGCCCCTGCCCCACACCTGGTCCCAGGCTGCCGCCTGAGCTCTCTCCCCGCCAGTCACATGTCTGACTAAGGACCAGGCTGCACAGCCCCCAAAGACCGCCAACTTTCATCAACTCCAGAGTTGCTGTGTTTCTGGCCATTTTTGTAACAATTTTTTGTTACAGTGAGCATTTTAAATTGGGATCTTTATCTGGAAACCAGTGCTTAGTGTTTAAGTAGCTCATTCGATGAGTGCCAAAGGCCGTCAGGCACAGGGAAGTTCGAGGGGTCTGGCATGGGGAGGGTGTGGGGGGCGGTCTGCTGGCGACTTGAGGCTCCAACTGGCAAAACCAAATTTGATCTGGAGTGAGCGGTGCCCGAAGGCAAGGAGCCATGGTGGCGTAGCAGCGTTGGGCTGCAATCTGCAAGATCTGCAGTTCGAAACCAGCAGTCGCTCCTAGGGAAAAAGATGAGGCTTTCCAGTTCCAGTAAACAGTTATGGTCTGGGAAACCCACAGGGACAGTTCTACCCTCTCCTACAGGGTAGTCCTGGGTCAAGCATCGACGCAATGGCTGTGAGTTTGGTTTTTGGGGGCTCAAGGACAAAAGAGGGCGAGGACACATAAACAACCCATCCATTCGATACCCAACACCCTAAAATGAGAATGTGATAGGACCGTGGAGGCAAGTTGCAAGCTTCTGGTAGTGCATCAGGTTGTGGGGGCAGGTGGTGCCAGGGGCCCTGGCCTCTGGGCGTTCACTGATTCTGATGGGAGTTGGGAACACCCACAAGTGGCAGAGAGCCCCTGCATGCAGAGTGAGGAAGGAGGAGCCAGCAGCAGCTCTGGCAGCCCAGCCAGCAGGCTCCACGTAGCCGGGGCACAAGCCAGGACCCATGGCCCAGCCGACCACCAGGCAGTGGGGCTGAGCACAGAAGCAAAAGTCTGAGGGCAAAAATCACAGGCCACTTCTAAACCCTGTGCCCAGACCACTTCTAAACCCTGTGCTACTTATAGAAAGAGCCCCGTGCTTAGCACCCAGCATGGTCTTCTGAGGTATAATCATAAAATGCCAACACTGACACAGACCTAGACTATTTGAAAGATAAGACCATTTTCAATCTGAAGGTAGGGAGATCAAGGTTTCCCTTGTCTTATGCAAGTGTGTAAGGTTAGTGAGTTAAGAGCGGGGGTTGGGCCCTTCCTTCAACGGCCAGTCTCCTCAATGTTACCCTGGAACTAGCCAAGAATCATCACCACAAATCACCACCACCACCACCACCACCACCACCATGCCAATGGTGTGAACCCACCCAGCAGCAGCACAGAAGAAAGGACTGGTGATCACAGCCAAGTACAGCTTGTGATGCTCAAGGTGACTCTGCACCCCGTGCGGTTGCCACCAGTCAAAGCAAACTCCACGGCCATGGGTTTGATTTGTTGTCAACCAATGTCACCATTATCATCGTCACCACCACCATCACTACCTTCTCCATCATCATCATTACCACTAGCATCACCATCACTATTGTCACCACCACCACCATTGTCATCACCATCATCATTAACACAATGATCACCACTATCGTCATAGTCATCACCACCACCACCACCACCATCATGATCATCATCATCGTCGTCATGATTACCACCAGCAACACCATCATTGTTACCACCACCACCATAACCCAGTAATCACCATTATCATCATTAACACAATAATCACCATTATCATTTTCGTCATCACCATCACCACCAGCAGCAGCATTAACGCAATGATCACCATTACTATCA
>NW_022103898.1:5570049-5574165 GCF_000313985.2 Echinops telfairi | reverse complement strand
CACCACCACCACCACCACCATCGTCATCACCACGATCACCACCATCACCACTACCACACAATCCAGATGGAGGGCACCTTTCGGTTCATCAAGATTGAGTCAAGTTCGTGGTGTTGACTGTGGGGATGGTGAGATGATGATCATGGATAGTGATGGTAGTGATGATGAGGAGGAGAGGGGCAATACTAAAGATAGGGATGGTGATGGTGTCGATGGTGGTAATGGAGGGGTGGGTGGGAGGGCAGGTGGTGGGTGGGGGCATGAGTAGTGGGTAGATGGACGGTTAAGTGGGTGGATGGGTTCATGGGTGTTGGGTAGAGGGATGGGTAGGTAGGTCGGTGGATGAATGGGTTCATGGGTACAACAAATAGCTAGATGGGAAGTTGAGCACCTGACAGACTTCAAAATAAAGCGGACCACTCTGACGGTCAGAGGTGTCGAGGTCTGCAACGGTCGCGCTTTGAGGACAGTCCGCTCCCGGTCGCAGAAGGCACTCCATCAGTTAGACTAAAGAAGAGGAGATTCCCAGGGGATTTGGTCAGCATTTGTCAAACTTATTTAGGAGGCAGCATCCAGGGACAGCATCTCTGCAGAACATCCTGACCTACTGACGTACTTCATTCTCGGGTACAGCCAAGGGAAAATGGTGCTGTAGAAAAAGATCATTGCATGCCGTCCCTCGCCAACAAAGAAAAGTTACCAGCAGAAATTCTCCATCTGTAAGATAGCCACAATCAGCTGCACATTTTCATCTGCTAGTTATTATGTCATTTTGTTCTCTGCTAGTGCCCTGGCATCAACGTTTTAAGAAATATTGATGCCAGGGGAAAAAAAGTTTAATTGAGAAGCGTCAGTTGATTGCTACTTTACTTGTGCAAACTGGGAAAATACTTCTGGTTGCGGTGTTGCCCGGGTGCAGCTCAGCTCGCCCCAGGGCATGTCAACCTACCACAGGGACACGGTCTGAACAACCACTTAACAGGGATGCTTCCGGGGAGCTTTCAGTCATGAGACTCCGGAAGCCACCAGGAATGATTTTGAGGTGGCGGCGGCAGGAAGGTGGACAATAGGGGTTAGTCTGTCTCCTCTTCTGAGGCGCTCCTTTGGCAGCATCTTCGGACAAGGCGCAAACTCCAAAAATTCAAACTCACTGCCAGGGAGTCGGTTCCGACTCATAGCAAGCCTGTAGGACAGAGTAGAACCGGCCCTGTGGGTTTACGAGATTATACATCTTTGCAGCAGCGGAAAGCCTCATCATGCTCCTGCAGAGCGGCAGGTGGGCTCGAACTGCTGACTTTGCAGTTAGCAGCGCAGCACGTAACTCACTCTGCCACCAAGCTTCCTTTGGACAAAGCACAGAGGGCCAAACCTCCGTTTCCCATGACGATTTTCAGTTTACACACTGCATGGCATTACATTGCACGGCACATCGCACTGCATTCCAGCATCACGCCTTACATCAGGCAACGCCAGCCAGCCAGTGTCTGCCAGACCCCTGAGCATCACAGCCCCGTTGACTTATTACCCTGCCTGTCACAGACATAGAAGAGACCCTGCCCACAGAGACCCCCCGAGGGTCCCCAGATCAGAGCAGAAATGCTAACATGAGTGTGATATCACCGGGCAAAACACCTGCCCAGCTGGTCACTTTTAAACACTCATTTCCTGTGGCCCATGAGGTCCAGAAAGGGCTGGGCTCACAGGCAAGGAGAGAAACTGGGAGGGTGTGTGACCTTGGGAGCCAAACGGACCAGAGTTCAAATCCTGCCTCTGCCTCTCACAGGCTCGGGGATCTGTTGGCTCCTTTGCCACCTGCTGCCTCTGCTCCAGTCATGTTGGGTTTCTCCCGCTCCTCCGGTGCCTTCCGTGGCCCTACCTGCTGTAGGCTCGGGCTTGGCCCAGGTGCTCTCCTACTCACATAGTCGGACACCCATCGAGCCTTCTCTAGCGAGTGTCCGGAGCACCCCTGGCTTGGGCCCAGGTTCCTCCTGGTGCCTGTAATCTCTGGTCCACAGGGGAGGCAGGGCCAGCTGATCTGGACCATGTAGGCAGCTGGCCTGGGCTGTGTGGACAGCTGATGGCTGGGCTGGGCAAGTGGATGGCCAGCCTTAGCAGGGAGGAGCAGCGGGTGCTGGGGTTCACAGAGGCACCCTTTCTTTCCTGGGGGCTCTCAGACACACAGCACAGGCTGTGCCTCAGTCCCAGAACGTCAGCTGGGCCCTGTGGACAACATCTGTTGAAAGCTGAGCAGGCCTTTTGGCTGGCATATTCGCGGAGTGTAGTCATTATAGGCTGGGCACCTGGGACCCGCTAGGAACACACAGACTCAGGGAGGTGGTGGGCACACCATGTGATCCAGTGGGGTGAGTCTGGCCCAGGGGGTGAGGAAGAGGAGGTGGCTGGGGCTACCACGATTACCACGGTCACTACAAGTCTCTGTGGAACTGTGGTCAGAGAGATTACGAGCCTTGCCCAAGAGGAGAGTCCAACAGGACCAGGGGGAATTAAGATGGTAAAAGCTGGCCTATAGGCAGTAGGACACACCCACCCATACCTGGGGCAGGCCGGGGAGCTCCCTCACCCAGCAGACCCCTCACCAAGGGTCAGGGGGCCTGTCCCCATCACTCCAGCTCTATCGCAGCACACACCCCACTGCCATCTCTATCAACAACACAGGGACTTCTGCCCACACCTCCCTCCTGTCACCCCAGAAAGCCAGCGTGGGGGCGGGGAGGGGTACTGACTGCCAAGGGACTCCATCGCGGCAGAAGCAATAAAGCGCGTTACTAAGATACATGCATGGAAGTTCATTATGGGTGACCCCCAAGCCCGCGGGCCACCCTGCACAGCGACTGGCTTCCCACAGTCCCTCGTGCTCACAGGCAATTAGATCCACCCTGAGCCCACTCAGCGCATAGAGCCTTTAATAAAACCTTGTAAGCAGACACAGAGGGGCCGGGTCCTGCACATACAGGCACCCAGATGTGTCCCCACCAGCTTCATTGTTGGGACGCTGAGGCGAGATCGTGGCCAGAGACTCAGAACCTTGTGGGTGCTCCCCCCCCCAGCTGTAGCCCTGGTGGTGTGGAGAGATCAGCCCTGGTCTGTTAACTAGAAGGTCGTTGTTTCCAACCCACAATCCGCTCCGAGGGAGAACAATGAGGCTGTCCGCTCCTGTAAAGATGGGCAGCCCTGGAAACCCACAGGGGCAGTTCTACTGTCCTACGGGGTCACTTTGAGTCTGAACTGATGGCATGGATGGGAGTGGGTTTTTTGGACACTCAAAGGAATGTACGAGTGTGTCCCAGGAGCCCTGATGGCATTCTGGTTACATACTGGGCTGCCAATTGAATGGTCAGTAAGAGAGAGATGGACTTTCTACTCCCGTAAAGAGTGACAGCCTTGGAAACCCACCGGCCCTGTGACACAGGGGCAGTTCTGCTCTGTCCTACAGGGTCACTCTGAGTCGGACCCGCTGCCAGTGGGTCAGTTGTTCTTTGTTTGTTTCTGAAACGTGCCCTGCTCTGGCGGCTTGTGACTGTGGCACTGTAAGCCCTGATGCCCGCAGCATCTCAAACACCAGCAGCGTGACCCCTAGTCGGTGGGTGTCAGGAAGACACCCCCACTAGCACGGAGTGGATTCTGACTCACAGCAGCCCCTGTGAGTGGAGTTTCCGAGGCTGTAAGTCTTTATGGGAGTAGACTGTTTTGGGTTTTTTCGTCCAAGGAGTGGCTGCCGGGTTCAAACGGACCTTTTGGCCAGCAAGCCCACCGCTCGATGACTAGGCCTAAGGCAGATGAGGAAGAAAAGGCCACTGCATTTACTTCTGGAAACGAAACAGGCAAACCCTTTGGACCACACCAGGACGGTCGGCTCAGGTAAGGTTCTGGGAGACCCATCTCCCGGGTTGGCAGGTATTCAAGGCACACAGGAGCTGACCGGTGCATGAAGACGGCCGGGACCAGGCTCTGCTTCGCTCTGCCGTGCTTGGGGTCCCCAGGAACCCCAGTCATGATGTCAGAACCACCCCTGCCTGCCCCATGTGGGGTCTGACACTCGGAACCCACCTGGGAAGCAACCTTTTCCCTCTTTGCAGCTAAGAAACCCCCCCCCCC
>NW_022103898.1:5559390-5569949 GCF_000313985.2 Echinops telfairi | reverse complement strand
CCACTTGGGGGCTGAGGGTTGCCACTTAACTGGGGTTACAGATAAAACACCCCCCTCCTGTGACTGTCAGGCAAAAATGAATCCAGACAAGGTGTCGGGAGGTCCACCAGGGAGCCTAGGTGGTGAGGGTGTGGGGGCTCATTGTCATCCCAGGCTGTGACCAGTGGGAGCTGAGTCAGCATGTTCTACTCCAGGGAACTAATAATATGTAACTGCCAATATCTATGCAGGTAACTGGAGGGAAGATTGTCTGCTCCTACTGAGAACAGAGCCTTCCTCGCCATCTAGTTACCACATTTCTTCGTAAATAGTTACAGTAGCAACGGCAATAATAAAAATAGAGGCAGCCCAGCCGGGAGGCAGAGGTGGCAGAGGCTGGATCCCAGGCAGCCTATGGGGGAGCTGCTTATCCAAGGGTGGGGAGAGTGTGCGTGGCGTACATCTCGGCTCCCATTGGTTCAACCTCTAGACCACAGAGCTCCCCAATGCCCCACTCTCTCCTACCTGGCTGCAGGTGGGCAAGTGCAGAGGCTTGGCGAAACCTTCCCCATGGCGCCCCCATGTGGCAGAACTGTGCTTCAACAGGCTTTCCAAACACCATCGAGTTGATGCTGACTCGTAGCAACTTGCCCATGGGTTCTGAGACTCTTAAGAGAATAGAGAGCCTCATCTTTCTCCTGAGGAGCGGTTGGTGGTTTCACACTGCTGACCTTTCGGTTAGCAGCCCAACATATAACCACTATTCCACCAGGACTTTCAGGGACTGGCTTTCCAGAGAAAGATCTTCTGTCCTCTCGGCACAAACCCAAACTCTAAACCCCGAACGAGAGGTTGTAGAGTCCTTTTGACACACAGTGATCCTGTAGGACAGAGCAAAACTGTCCTGTTAGGTCCCCAGCTGTCATTGTTACCAGAACAGGAAGCCTCATCTTTCTCCCAAGGAGCAGCTGGTGGGTTCGAACCAGCCACCTTCCAGTGGGAAGCTGAGCACTTTCAACGCTAGGCCACAAGGGCTCTGGGCACAAACCCAGACCCTGGAGAATCCACTGACCATCTCTTCAGAGCAGGACCCTCACTCTCAACCCCTACCGAGGTGACGACTTTGAGGCATGTACCAGAGTCACGGTAGTGACAGGCCCGGCCTTTCTAGCCCATGGCATGAAGCTTCATGCTTCCTCCCCTCCCCCTGGAGCGTGCCATGGGCTCCGAGCACGGCTCAGACGACCTTCAAGTCCTAAGTGTCAGGGACCCAAAGCCTGCGTGTCGTCCGCATCACCCTCCTGCCCCCAGCCCCAGCACAGATCAGCCTCCGGCACATGCAGCTGATGAAATAAAAGGACAAATATCGGTTGAGTCCGCTTATGTGAACTATGACAGGGCCTCCAACAAGTTCGAGGAAAAACCCATTCCATTTTTCCATGAGCTTTTTGAAGGCTACTCTACCTAGATTTGAGAAACACAGAGAGGCAAAAAAGAGATCTGAGGTTACCAGGGGCTGGGGGCTGAGGGAGCTATTGTTTGGAAGGCACGGAGTTTCTGTCGGGGCGGTGGGGAATCTCAGGAACTAGATAGGGTGCTACTTTGAGGACTAGGGAGTGTCTGACATTTCCACTGTCAGCCATGGCATTCCCAATCCCCTCGTGTGCGTGTGAACGTCGGATACTGAACAAAGAAGAATTGATGCATTTGAACGATGGTTGCTGGCGAAAGATGCTGAGAGCATCACGGAGTGCCGAAAGAAAGAACACACAACTTGGCCTTCGAAGTAGGACCAGAATGCTCCTGAAGAGCGGGGATGGCAAGACTTCCCCCCATGGACTTTGGACTTGCCGTCAGGAGCAACCAGTCCTTGGGGGAGACATCACGCTGGGTGCAGTGGAGGGGCAGTGTGAAAGAAAAGGGCCCTCCACAGGTGCGTGGATACGGTGGCTGCAGCAGCGGGCCTCCAGTGCGGGAACGATTGTGAGGATGGCACAAGGCCTGGGCAGCGTGTCCTTCCATGGGACACTGCGCCGCTGAGAGTGGATGGTGGTGATGGCCGCCTAATGTGCTGGATGTGATTCGTGTTACCAAGGCGCACACTTAAAAACGAACGATTCCAATAGCAATTTTGTTACATATGTATAACAACAAATACCCAAATATGCCCAAGAAAAAATTTTACACACGGTGGTGCGATGGTGAAACACTCCATTGCTAACTGAAAGGTCAGCCGTTTGAACACCCTCAGCGGCTCTGAGAGACAAAAGGCCTGGCAGTGTGGTCCTGCAATGTCCAGAGCTTGGAAGCCCCATGGGCCAGGCTCCTCTGTCATCTAGGGTCCTTTATATAATATGCAGCAGCAAGAGGGCAAGTCAGAAAGCACTGCCACAAAAATCATAGAAACCCTGTTGTTGTTGTTAGGGGCCATCAAGTCAGTTCTGACTCAAAGACACGCCACGTGCAACAGAGAAACCCCCCACTCGGCTCTGCACCAGCCTCACAACCATTGCTGCGGTTGTGTGTTGGTCTGCTAACCGCAAGATCAGCAGTTCAAAACCATCAGCCGCCCCTTGGGAGAAAGACAAGACTTCTGCTCCCATAGTTACAGTTACAATTGATGTATGGATTGTTACAAGAGCTGTAAGAGCTCCCCCAAAAATGACCTTTAAACAAACAAACAGAAAGAGTTACAGTGGACCCACAGGGTCAGTTGGACCTTGTCTTACCAGGCCTATGAGCTGGAATCATCTCTAGGGCAGTGAGTTGGGTTGCTTTCATTTCGTGTTTTAGGAAACAATGTCAAAAGGTGATACAGTTGTTTCTTGAGATATCCCCTGTGGTAGTTAGATTTTGTGTCAACTTGACCCGCCTGAATGTGCAGGGGTGGAGTCCAAGCTGTCAGTCAGGGGGTAATAGCCTGGTGATGCCTTCTTGGGGGGTGGTGAGAAACTGGGTACTTCTCTTACTCTGGCCCTTCACCCTCCCTGTTGGCTTGGATTCTGTATCTGCCTCCAGGGGTGGCCCCCTGTGGGCTGCCCAGCTCTGAGCTGTCAGCCACGGCTCTTTCCACTAACCTCCCTGCTCCCTGCTGCACCTTTCTGCGTCATCAGCCTGCAGCCACGTGATTCTGAAGAGGGCACTGGCTGGCATCAGACTTGAGTAGGATTGTGCTGGGATGCCTTCTAGATTACTTCTTGACATAAAGCTCTTTCTTATACCTATATGAATGTCACTATTTTTTTTTTTCTCTAGACAACTCACCCTAACACACCCTCCCAATCTGTACCTATGGCCTCCTGGGGAGTTCCTTATGATAATTTAACTGAAGAACAGAAAAGTCATGCTTGCTTTACGGATGGCTTTGCATGATATGTGGGTACCACTCGTAAGTGGACAGCAGCAGCACTACAGCCCCTTTCTGGAATCTCCCTAAAGGACAGTGGTGACGGGAAATCTTTCCAATGGGCAGAACTTTAAGCAGTGCACCTAGCCATTCAGTTTACATATAAGGAAAAATACCCAGATGTGAGACTGTATACTGTAGGCTGTGGCTAATGGCTTGGCTGGATGGTCAGGGGATTGGAAGGACCATGATTGGAAAATTGGTGACAAAGAGGTGTGGGGAAGAGGTATGTGGATAGACCTCGCTGAAAGGGCCAAGAAAGTAAAGATAATCGTGTCTCACGTGAACGCTCACCAAAGGATTACCTCTGAAGAGAAGGAGTTTAATAATCAAGTGGATAAGATGACACGCACTGTGGAGACTAGTCCTCTTTCCTCCACCACTCCTGTCATTGCCCAATGGGCACATGAACAAAGTGGACATGGTGGCAGGGATGGAGGTTATGCATGGGCACAGCAACATGGACTTCCACTCACCAAGGCTGACTTGGTCACTGCCACTGCTGAGTGCCCCATCTGCCATCAGCAGAAGCCAACTTTGAGTCCAAGCTATGGGACCATTCCTTGGGGAGATCAACCGGCAACCTGGTGGCAGGTTGAGTACATAGGACCACTTCCGTCATGGAGGGGACAGTGTTTTGTTCTTTTGGAACAGACACCTACTCTGGATATGGATTGGTCCTATCACGTTCCTCGTCATCCTGAAGCAGCTGGTTTGATAGAACGATGGAATGGCATCCTGAAGACACAATTATGGCGCCAGCAAGTTGGCAACTTGTGGGGCTGGGGCAATATTCTCCAGGAGGCTGTATATGCTCTAAACCAGTGGCCAATATTTGGTGCTGTGTCTCCAACAACCAGGATCCATGGGTCCAGGAACCAAGGGGTGGAAGCTGGGGTGGCACCATTCACTATTACTCCTAGTGATCCACTTGCAGCGTTTTTTGCTTCCTGTCCCAGGCCTGGGGGTCCTAGTCCCAAAGGAACGAACTCTCCCACCTGAAAACACAGTACTGAATCCACTGAACTGGCAGCTGAGAATGCCCCCTGGCCACTTTGGGCTTCTCAAGCTTTGGGGTCAACAGGTCAGGAAGGGTGTCACTGTACTGAGTGCTGTGACTGATCCTGATTACCAAGGAGAAACTGGACTGGTGTGATGATTGTCAAGGAGAAATTGGACTGCTGAGACGTAATGGAGGTAAAGAAGAATATGTCTGGAATCCAGGAGATCCCGTAGGCCATCTCTCAGTGCTACCATGCCCTGTGATTAAAGTAAATGGTAAACTACAGCAACCCAATCCTGACAGGACGTCTAATGACCCAGACCCCTCCCCAGACCCCTTAGGAATGACAGTCTGGGCAAACAACCGCCCCAGGAAAAGAACCACAGCCAGCTGAGGTGCTAGCCAAGGGCAAAGGTAATACAGAATGGGTAGTAGAAGAAGGTAGTTCTACCTATTAGTTACGACCATGTGATCCATTGCAAAACCGAGGTTTGTGATTGTCAGTTTATTTTCTCTATATGTGCTTATTGAATATCTTTCCTTTGTTCATGTATGATGTACCAGATATAATTTGATTCAGTGTTTCATTTATATGTATGATAGGTGTTTCATGTTAGGTGTAAATGTGATTTCATTAATGTCTATATAAGGCTAAAATTATACATGGCTAAAGAATTGTGTATAGGTGTCAAGTTGGCAAGGGGTGGACTGTGATAGGTGGGTTTATTGTGCCAACCTGGCCAATAGGAACATGTGGGATTAATAAGATCACAGCTTGATTGGAGGGCAAAGAGATAAATGGCTCGGCAAGCCCCGTCTCTCTCTCTCTTGCTCTTTGTGATCTGACCAGCATGCAACTGCTAGTTCTCTGCCTCAGCTTGTGAACTACACTACCTGTGAGACTGGCGGTTCATGTCACTAGAGCTTGAGGTTCCTTCGAGACCTGCTTCGCCACACTCCCGATGTATACATCACTTGAGCTTGGGACTGTCGGGTCCTGTCAGTCTTGCTGATTATTGGTGACCTGCCCTGCTGTTTGCTGCCTATAGCTGGACTGCCTGCATTGCCCTACAGAAGACTCAGCTGTCTGCTTCCTTGACCTTGGACCCAGCGGCCCTCGTGAGTTGAAGGACTTCCAGTATATTAACTGTTCCACAGAAGTGAGTTGAACTGAGCCCACTGTACTGCTGTGTGGACTAATTAGCTGTTATATTCCTTTGTGCTGTATCTATCTATCTATCTATCTATCTATCTATCTATCTATCTATCTATCTGTGTCCTGATTTTGTTTCTCTAAAGAACTCTGTCTAACACATCCTCCATCCAGTTCTAGACTCTTCTGGGGATGGTATTTCCCTGCACTCTTCAGTTTACGCCATGTCAAAACTGCAGTGTGGCATGCCGGAGGGACTCAAATTTGTGTTCCTTTACATTGTTCTTTGAGTTTGGGAGAGTCTGGAGGGGCAAGGTCAGAGCTGTAGAATGGAAGAGGCAGGTGTCCGAGAAAATTCTTCTAGAACAGCCCGTGTGATCTTCAAAGAATGCGCTGGTGCACTGTGTGAAGGAGATCAATTTCTTGGCCCAACTTCCAAGGTGTTTTTCTCAGGTGTCATCTTTAATGTTCTTAAAACTTCTTCATAACACACCCCTTTCTACCAGGTTCCTCTTTTGGAACCCTGTCAAAGAGCTGCCATCATATTCTGAGCTGACCTGCCTTGAGGTTACCTGGCCAGGCAGTCCCTTGGAAGCCACTGTTTGGATTGGACCTTGCTCTCCGGATTGTACTGGAAAACCAGGACTCATCTCAGTACAATCAGCTCCATTAAAAATCAGCTTCATTGGCATTGATAGTGCTTAAAAGTCAGGTGAGAAGACTCATGCTTGGAGTTAGTTGACCTTGGTCCAACACTTTTGGCAGCCAAGATGTCTGCTCCACACTGGGAAGGCCACCTGAGTCGCGCGAGGGCCCAGCTTCAGCACTGACCCCTCCCTTGGAAATCCCTTGTTTTTCTTCCACCCGTTTCTGCCCTTTAGCCAGTGTCTTCAAGGTCGCAGGGCTTCCCTCTCCCACCTCATGTTTGCCATCTTCCCCACCATCTTTAAGACGCGTGACTCAGTTAACAACTTGCCCCATGCGGGCAAGCCCGCAAGCTCTATTCAATGTGTCAGCCATTTGGGAAGATGATCACGTGAGATGTGTGCCATTTGTTTTATTAGGCCCGACCTCAAACGTGTGTTTTCCCATGGCACAAAGCAGATCCTTTTTCCTTTTTTTAAACTAAAGTAAAGGAGCAGTGGGTTACAAGTTGGGCTACTCACTGCAAGGTCAGAAGTTCAAAACCACCAGGCGCTCTGCAGAAGAAAGACGAGGCTGTCTGCTCCCGCAAAGAGTTCGTTTCAGAAACCCACAGGGGTAGTTCCACTGTTCTGCTCGGTTGCTGTTAGTGTTGCTAGACACCATTACGTCAGTTTTGACTCACAGCAACCCTATGGACAACAGAAGTAATAGTCTCGCACAATCCTCACAAGGGTTCTCGTGTTTGAGTTCATTGCTGCAGCCACTGGGTCCATCCATGTAGTCCAGGGCCTTCTCTTTTTCGTTGTCCCTCTACTTTACCAAGCATGATGTCCTGTTCTAGGAACTAGCATCTTCTGATAACATGCCCAAGGTCCTTGCCACCAAGTCTCACCATCCTCGCCTCTGAAAAGTCTTCTGGCTGCATTTCGTCCAAGGCAGATTTGTTTGTTTGGGGAAGTCCTGGGTACTTTCGATAGTCTTCACTAGAGCCATGATTTAAGCACCTCGATTCTTCTTGGGTCGTCCTTAGTCAGTGTCCAATTTTCACAGGCCCTATCAGGCCTCGCTGTGAGTCGGCATTAACTCGACAGCAAGGAGGTCGGTTTTTGAGTAACGAGAGTTTGGCTTTAGAGTTAGAGAAGCATATTCCTGGGAGCATTTGTCTGCAGCCATTCACTGATCACAGAAATAGGGCAGATGATACCCTGTTTGAACCAAACCCAGGCAAGGATGAACTGGAATGCTAGTGTCATACTTTTTTACTTACCTTCAGGTGTGCGTGTGTGTCCTGCAAGGAGCCTTCAAAAACTTGGTGGAACAATAGAACGAAAAGAGTGGAATTTTCTGGTGACCCCTTTGCACATCCTGCTTATATACATTATTGCTGTTGCTCATGAAAGAACAAAAATCCTCACCGCCATCGGGTCGATGCTGATGCACAGCGACCCTATAGGGTAGGGTAGAACTGCCCCTGTAGGTTTTTGAGAGTCGCTTTTTACAGGAGTAGAAAGTCTCATCTTTCTCCTGAGGAGCACCTGGTGGCTTTGAACTGCTGACCTTGTAGTTTTCAGCCAATGTGTAACCACTGGGCCTGCGGAGCTCCTTCAGGTGCCTCCAGATTGGTTCTGACTCACAGAGATCCTATGCATAACAGAAAGCAACACTGCTAGGACCTCACTGTTGCCATGATGGGTGAGCCTCTTATACTGTAAGTATAAGAGATATACATGTATGTTATGTAGACAAAGAATCATCCCAGCTAAGCCCTGCTCTAAGGAGACAGACAGACCCAACCCTGCCGCCCAGTGCAGAGACACATACTACGTCATCAGGGACATGGCACAGGGACACTTACTAAGTCATCAGGGACACACACAGAGGTTGGCAGAGGAGCCTCGTGCGCCCCGAATGTCCAGACCAGGGGTGAGGAAGCATTATTCTGCCAAGAGCCATTTGGGTATTTATAACATCCTTCCGGGGCCATACTGGTCAACCATCTACTGACGTCACCCCTAATGGGAGGGCCTGGAGCCCTGGTGGTGGAGTAGTTGTGCACTGGGCTGCTTAAGCTCCAGGCAGCAGTTGGAAACCACCAGGTGCCCTGCAGGGGAAAGACGAAGCTTTCTACTCCCATAAAAAGTTAGTCTCAGAAACCCACAGGGGCAGCTCCACTCCTCCCTAGAGGTTCTCTAGGAGTCGAAGCCAAGTCTGTGATGACTGCAACTGTTTGTCTTTGGTGTAGGGTTGGCTGGGATTGGTGATTTCTTGGGCCTTCTACTGGTGAGAATGGCGCAGGGCCGGGCAGTGCTTCATTCTGTTGAACGTACGGTCGTTATGAGTTAAAACCGACCCCATGATATACCTAAAAACAACAACATACGGCCCATGGGTCGGACCTTCCCACTCATGGCCTTGACCTCCCAGGTGCCTGGGGGCTGCTTGAAGCAGCAGACAATACCACCCACAGGCTTGCAGGTGCCAAAGGGAGGCCAACCTGGGCCTTTGATTCCTCTGAGCATCAGGTAAAACCATCCTGGTCTCTAGCCAGGGAGCATCCTCCTCTCCCTTCCAGGGGATGATGCACCCGAGGGGGGAGAGGTGGGGCAGACAGATGGCCACTGCCATCTTCCGGGGAGAGGTCCCAGTGCCAGGGTAAACAGGTGGGCCCTGGGGACAGCACTGTGCCAGGGGAGGGCGCACAGTTTAAAAACTATTTTTAAGCCATTCCGGGCGATTCCTGGCGGCCCCCTGTGTTACAGAGTAGAACTTTGCTGCACAGGCTTTCCAAGGGCTGATTTTTTTGAATGCAGGCTCCAGCTCTTATCTTCTGGGACCCCCACCCTTGTGGTGGGCAGGGAGCGTGTTAACCGTCTGTGTCACCCACACTAAGCCCCTTGGGCGGAATGCAGTGCTTGGAAAGACATCATTCGTTTTCTCACTTACAAGCAGTCATGCTGTCTTAGGAACAGGAAGTGGCGTGCTGGGTCAGGCAGCTGAACGTGCACCTTCTCAGATAACAGGATGGGGAGGACACCCGGAACCAGAAGGCCCTCCTCCTAATAGGTGGCTTACAATCGGGGGACTTTAAGATAAACACACCTGCAATTCATACAGTGGGCGCTTCCGGGGTGGACTTCTCCGGGACATGACTTAGCCCCCAGACGAGCACCACAGACATAACACCGTTCAAGATGGGCTTTGTTTATTGCTGTTTTGGTCAGGCCCTGAACACACAGAGGCCATCAAATGGACAGTTTGTACTGTCCTCCAAGGCCCATGATCAGGGGCCTCGGGGAAGGTCACACTGGCTGGGACCATAGTTCGAGGAGCAGGGTGCTTGCCCAAGTTCCAGGAGAGCCAAGTCTGCAGAAAATGGCTGTCTGGAAAGGCCCGCTCCCCCTGGCCTCTGGACACAACGTTGAGAACTCCGCGAGTGTGTGTGTCGGTGGGTGCAGGGGCAGTCTCCTGCTTGCCTGACGGCCTGTTATGTACACAGAGCGGCTTGTTATTTGACAACTGAGATAAACACGTCCCTGCATCTCTGCGTGTGCTGCAAGTCTGTGGTGCAAAACCACAGGAGCAACTAATGGAGACTTCACACACCAGCTCTCAGTACAGAAGAGGGGCTGGGGTCACCCAACAGCCCAGGGCAGGGGGCTGCCAGGAGCCACACCTGCAGGTCTCCTCTCTGCTGTCTCACTTGGTCCACTCTCAGCACTGACCAATGCCCCACACTAGCTTTCCGTGTGTTTGCTTGTTGAGGAGGGAGAGGCATTCTTGCTCCAGTGGCCAACTGGTTTCCTATGTCTGCCTCCAGTGCAAGAAGAGAGAATGACCCTACAGGATCCCAAATGTGGGGGCGTGAGGCAGAAGAAAGGCCTGGTGATCTACTTCTATCGAAATCCCTGTGATTAGCAACCCAAGGCAGAACCACCAGGCCAGCAGGGTTCCTTCCACTTCCATGAGTCCTTTGAAAAACACCTTTAAAATGCCGTCCACATTTCTAGAAGGAACTAGAAATGCCAGTGCCAATCAAGCATCAAATGGTGAGATGGTGGCAACCCAGGGAGACAAGGCCCTGGCCGGCCAGCATGGCTCTCACACACATGGCCAACAGAACCGTTTCCTGCACTTATGTGCACTTCTAACACACCCAACCTCCACTCCGATCTTCTAAGTCGGAGACGCACTGCACACGGGGCTATGGGAGGAGGGGCTGTTTTTGCCCAGGCAAGATCTCGGCTTAGTTTTATACGGAGTGTAAAACCAACAAACTCCAACCGGCTCGATTTTTTCACTCCCCCCACCTCACTCTAGCTCCTTGTGGGCAGGTTGGGGGTGGGGGTGAGGAAGGGCGCTAGGAGGCCCCAAGC
>NW_022103898.1:5555397-5557367 GCF_000313985.2 Echinops telfairi | reverse complement strand
TGAAAGCCCGAGCGCTGAGCTCAGCGCAACTAAGTCACAATGGCCAACTTTGCTCCCGGAGGGGCCCGGCGGCCGCGCGCCCCTCGGGAGCTGCTAACGCGGGGGGGCCTGTTTCCACCTAACGCCCAGACACTAAAGTTGGGACAGATATGGAGTGTCCTTGGGGCGCCTTTCTTTTGTTCCCCGGAACTGGCGTCAGTTCCAAGAATCAAAAGTGGAGCCAGCGAAGTGGAGGGAGGAGGAGGGAGGCAAGGGTGGGAGTGTCGGCCTTTGGAGCATGGTTTGCATCCCAGCCCCGAAACCGCTTCCCAAGAGTTGGGCCTCCAGGCCCGCATTAACCCTCGGGGCTCCCTGCAAGAGATGGGACGCCGATCGGGTAAATGTCCACATTTCCAAAACATGTCCACTACCTCAAAATGGACGCCGGGCGCGCGCCGCCTTCTAAGCGCAGCCGGTCGCTCTTGGCCATCCGGGCCTCGGGTCCCCTCGCCTCCATCCCTCCCCCGGCAGAAAAGAGGTGCCCGCAACTTTGAGGATGGGGGCAGGTCCCTCCGGGGAGTCTGGCGCATGGTTCCTGGGCTGGCACTTTTTAGGGTGCTGCCAAAGTGTCGCCACCCCTCCCCGGCCTGCTACCCGAGCTGGCGGTGGGGAGGCAACCGCTTTCTCTCTTACTTGTTTGTCGTTCAGCGCTGCGACCCGCGGCCTGTCGTGGAGCTGCTTCTTAAGGTCGCCGTTCTGCAGAGAAACGGAGGAGCAAGCTCAGGCGGCAGCCCCCAGGGGGCTGAGTGGCCCCGGCGCCCCTCACCTCCCGGATCACCGCCCCCCCCAGCCATCCCCACCGCTACCGGGCGCCCGCCGCTAGCTCTCAAGTTCCCCGCGTGTCCTGGCGCGAGTGGCGGCCGGCACGGAGCCGTTTACCTGTGGCTGCCGCCTCATCGGGGCAGCGGCGGGCGGCGGGCCGAGGCCACCGGCGGCGGCGCCCGGAGCGCAGCAAGTTTGGAGGCCGGCCGAGTGTGCGGGGGAGTGTGAGTGTGAGTGTGAGTGCGTTCCGGGGAGGGGGGAGGAACAAAGAGCCAAGTAAACACTGCGAGTCCGTGTCGAGCAAAGCTCATAAATATTCCAGTCGCGTCCTAATCTCTCCGACGAACACCCGCGCGCCGCCAGCCCGCCTGCCCCGGCCGAGCAGCCCCAGACTGCAAAAGTACTTATGCAAACTGTGCAGGGTCAGACGGGCCTGGGGGCCGGCACCTCCGCCGCCCAGAGCCTGCTGGGGAGGGGGGCTCCCGAAACCCCGATCGCAGACCCCACTACAAAAAAGGCAAGTTCCCCCTAGCTACCCTAACCCCCAGCTTCCCCCGCCCCCAAACTGTGCATTAAGGCCCGGAGGGAGCTCCTGGGGAAACGTAGCACACTCCCCACCCCCAAGAGGCTCGCTAGGGGCCCCTTCCGGCACCCCAGCTACTAAGATCTTCAGATGAAAGAGAAGTCCCTGGGCTCAGATCCCTAGAGTCCCCGCCCCCTAAGGCCTCCTAAATTGTACAGGACTGCACGGAGAGGCGCAGGAGGGGCGCCCGGGGATCCGTGTATACTCCCACCGCAGGGCAGGCTCATGGGAGACGCCTCTGACACCCCCAGACATGCACATGCACCTTTACAACGAGAAAAAAGAGGTCTCGGGTCTCTCGCGGGCCCCTGATCCCTCAAACTGTGCAGAACTGTTCCGGAAGCCAGGAGGGGCGCGCGGGGGCGGGTCCGTGCGCACTCCCATTGCTGGACAGGCTCCCAGGGGTTCCCTCCCGACACCCCAGCCACGGAGATCTGGGTTGGGCTCCCGCCTCCCCAGATCCCGCAGCCACCTACCTGGTGGCGTGAGAGTTCCACCGGGAGCGCCTCGGGCCGGCTCTGCAGCGCCATGCCGGCAACTTGGGCACACTTTGCGCTCACTTTAGCCCCAGCTCCTGGGAAGTTGT
>NW_022103898.1:5549360-5554868 GCF_000313985.2 Echinops telfairi | reverse complement strand
CGGCCCGGTCCACGGGGCCCCCGAGCTCGGAACGGGCCGAGCTGTGCAGAATGGGTGCCGACCTGTCCTACCCCCTCGCTCCTCCCTCAGCATATCCGAGAAGTGGGGCTCCCCTATCCCCTCCGTTGGGGTACCTGGCCTAAAACAGGGTGAATGATACTTTTCCAGCTGGGGTGGGAGTGGAGGAAAGGCCTTTTAGAATTATTTTTTATCATTTCTGCTCGTTGCTTCCTCCTCCCCCTCTCCTCTTGCCCTGCCTCTACCTCTCTGTGCTGCTCTGAACGCCTGCACCCCTCTCGCCTACCTACACCGACTCTGGGATTTGGGACCTTGCGTTCGCCTCCGCTGGGTGGCCTCCATGTTGTTTAAACAGTATGAAAACTGATCTCTTATCTGGACCCTTAATGATTTTCTCCCTCCCCCTCCCCGCACTCTTTAAACACAGCCAATTAAACTCTCAACAGCTGTCACTGGACTTTTTAAGTATTAAAAATTCGTAAATAGGCGAGGTCAACCAGGAACAATTATAACTACAGTTGCTGAGGTCAGATTTCAGAAACCCAGCCCCATCGCCCGGGGTTAATGCTTGCAGCCTGTTACCACACTGGCGTGGTTAACCACCCTCAGCCATTCACATCACTGCCCTGTTGGCCGGCTTAGGTCTGTGGGTAAGGAAGGTGCTGAGCAGAGTCCCAAAGGCCTGCTTCAAAGTAGATTTCCTGCTGATGATCAGTCACCAAAACCTGGTCTTTCGGCCCTGCAGAGGCAACTGGACAAAGTGAACCACACTATTCCTGTATCATCAGTAAAACTTACTCGAATTCTTTTCTTTTTCACACCTAGGGACCCTGGTCTTGTTCTGATCGCAGAGCCCAAGGGACTGTGTGCTTGCTTGTGGGCTCCCACCCTCACCCCAGACACCAATGGCCCTGTCTGTGCACCCAGCAAGCAGCTTCAGGAAGCTTTCAATAAGACGTTGTCCGTGAACCCATGGGCTTGGTTGTCTTAGGCAAAGCTAGGCCGTGTACTAAGCATACTAGTCACTCCTGAAAGACTCTAGTAACTAAGAACTAGTTCTTCCTCCCACTCCAGGTTCAGCTCAACCCAGGCTGGCTCTTCCCCTCTCCCCCCTCCCCCCACCTTAGCATGCAATTCTGGGCTGGACTTTGGAGGGGGCCCAGCATTCTAAGAGGCCAGAGGGACAGTTCCAGAGAGAGGTTCTTACTTTCCTATCCAATAGATGCCACTGGCTTTTTGGTTAAACGGAATCAGAATTCATGGTCAATGCATTTGAATAGTGGTTACGTCGAAGGATACTGAAAGTAACCGTGGACTGCTAACAGGACAAACAGATCTGGCTTGGAAAAGATACGACCAGCGTGCTCCTCAGAGGCAAGGCCAGCGTCTCATGCTCTTTGGACCTGTTGTCAGGAGAGACCAGTCCCTGGAGAAGAACGTCATGCTTGGTCAAGTGGGGGGATGAAAAAGAGGACGACCGCAAGGAGATGGAGTGATTCTGTGGCTGTAATGATGGGCTCAGATGCAGGAACTACTGTGAGCCTGGCGCAGGACCAGCCAGTGCTGTGTTCTGTTGTGCATAGGGTTGCTCTAGGTCAGAACCCACTGTATGGCGCCTAACCACGGCAGCCTAGGGTCCTGGCGACCCTCTGAGATGGTCCGTGAACCCAATGGCAGAGAAATGTGTTGTGTGTACCATGAAGTCTCTGGGCTGCTCACTGGAAGATTGGCGGTTTGAATTCACCCAGCTGTGCCTTAGAAGAAACGCCTGGCTCTCTACTTCCCTCCCACCCCCAAATCCGCCATTGAAAACCCTATCGCGTGTAGCTCTATTCTGACACCCACAGGGGTTGCCGTGCACCGAGATTCTGGTTCAACAGCATCTGGTGAGTAAGGAAGTACACAAAGTCCATAGGACCAAGGCATTGGGCTTGGAGTCGATCCTGGTGGCGTCCGAGCAGAACTGTGCTCCACAGGGCTTTCACAGGCTGGTTTTTTTTTGGAGAAGGTCATAAAGCCTCTCTTCCGAAGTCCCTCTGGATGGGTCTTGGTAGGTAGAGCATGGCTGATCAGGGACTCAGCTGTTTGCTGTTCATTTAACTTGGGTCAGAGCATTTACCGTCCTCACACCTCTGGTGTTTCATGACTACCTCCCCTCCAAATGAGAAGCCAAGGCCTGGCGCTGGGGGGCTTCTGAGGATGACCGAGGTGTCTGATGATGTAGAAGAGAAAGAAGGTGCAGGGCACCTGCTCCTGAAGCAGACCCCACTCCCTGGATGCAGCCAGCACTGGCCGCCCCCCTCCTTCCCTCTGCTCACACTGTGCCCTCCATCTGGAATGCCCCTCCACAAACTCTGCTCATCCTCCAGGGCGTTCACTGCCAGGGCCACCACTTCTGAGACACTTGCCATTTCTACCAGGTGTTTCCTGGCTTTCCCTTCAGAGCCCCCTAGACAGAGTTCACCGCTCCAAGCCCTTAGTATGGGGGCACTTTGACTCCCCAAACTGATGACTGTTCTCTTCCGGACAGGAGCCAGAGCCAGTTCTGAGCCTGGGCTATGGGAGTGTTGGAAGGGAGAGCGGCAGGAGGTGCATGCCTGAAGCGAACCAAGCAGATGCTCCATGGGGCATGAGTGGGTGAGGGCAAGCATGGTTGGATGCATGGATGGATGGATGAATGCAGGGATGGATGGATGCATGGATGGATGGATGGATGCATGCATGCATGCATGGATGGATGGGTGCATGCAGGGCTGCATGCATGGATGGATGGATGAATGCAGGGATGGATGTATGTAGGGATAAATGGATGCAGGGATGAAGGTAGGGATGGATGGATGCAGGGATGGACCGTTGGATGCATGGATGCTAAAAGACAGACAGAATCTAGTTCTGAAAGAATCACCTCGGGTTCAGACCCACCCTACTCTTGTGTAACATTATGGGAACTGAACTAATCACAGGTAGCCCTTGGAGATGCTGTGATTTGGGTTCAGGCTATCATGACAAATTGAATATCAACAATAAAGGAAGCCATATGAAAGTTTTGGTGTCCCCATGCAGATCCAAGTTATGTTCCCATTAGACTCAAGTCAATGAAGGATCCCTGGAGGCTCAGTGAGTGTAACATCAGTGGTTCAAATCCACCAGCTGCTCCGTGGGAGTACGATGTGGCAGTCAGCTTCCATAAAGCTTTCCAGCCTGGGAGACGCCTTGGAGCAGCTCAGAGCAGGAATTGTCCCAACAACAGGGGCTTTGTGTTTTGTAATCTATGAACCATGCAAAGAGAGCATGATGGGAAATCTTTGAACTAAGACATGACAGAGACATGAATTGAGCTCATGTCCTCAGAAAAAACGGTGCCGGTCAATGTGCATGATGCAGGGTGGCCACGAGCCCTCAGTTTGATTTTCTTTTTAAAAAGCAAAACACCATGTCTGTGAAGCGTGATCACGTGCAGCTGGCCGTCAGTAGAGGCCCTGTCGCCCAACAAGGCCACATTCCCAGTCCTGGGAGCCGGGGCCTGAATTACCCTTTGGAGTGATACAGATCAGGCTATGTTGTTGTTGTTGTTAGGTGCCATCAAATCATTTCCAACCCATCGGGACCTTGTGGAACAAAGGCTTCCCAGAACAAAACACTTCCCAGCCCTGCGCCATCCTCACAATTGTTTTTATGCCGGAGCCCATTGTTGCAACCACTGTGCTAACCCATCTCCTTTAGTGCCTCCCCCTTTTTCGTTGTCCTTCTGCTTTACCCAGAGTGGTGCCCTTCACCAGGGTCTGGTCTCTCCTGACACCATGTCCAAAGTGCTTGAGACAAAACCTCACCCTCCTTGACTCTAAGGAGCAGAGATTTTGGCTGTACTTCTAAGACAATTCTGTCCGTCCTCTTGGCAGTCCATGGGACTTTCAGTAGTCTTCACATTTTCCTTCCTAGTATCCCCTCTCCTGACAACCTCCGAGCTCAGCAGCCCTACCCGGACATCCCCCGCATCTCAGGGGGCCCATGGCCTCATCACTGCCCTCCCTTCCCTCTCTCTCATTCCCCCACGGCCATGAAACGCATCTTCCCCAAACCAAAATGAGCCTGTCTCTGCCACACTCACCCTTTATTGGACAGGGGTCTGTAGCATCATCTGGTTTGTGAGCTCCCCTTCCGCTCTGACAGCACCGCAGAGCCCATGCTGCTGTCACCCTTCCCTGTCGACCTCCCTCGGCTCTCCCGCCCACTCAGAAACATCGACCCTCCTCTGATGCGCCAGGTACAAACTCCCTCTCCTGGATGAACCTCCTCCTGACTCCCGTTGACAGAAGAGGGACTAGACACCACCACTCATTAAGGGCTTACCATGTGTGTTAGGTCGGGTTGACTAGAGAAACAAATCCAGGGACACTCGTGTATAAGAGAGAGATTTACCACATATACTCGTGTTTAAGCTGAGTTTTTCAGCACATTTTTAATGCAGTTTTTGTGGTAAAATTAGGTGTCTCGGCTGATATTTGGTTTGGCTTATACTCGAGTATATACGGTATATTGAAGAGCCATTGTATATTCAGAAAACATCCCAGCCCAGTCCAGATCAAGTCCATATGTCTGATATTAGCCCATCTGTCTGATATTAGCCTCTTTGTCTGATACTAGTCCATAGACTCCTCTCCAGACTCACACAGCACATGTCATGATGCTGAAAGCAGGAAGATCTCAGGCCGGTGGGAGACAAGCCTTATGGATTCAATGGCATCTTCAGGGCTCTGGCTGCCATCGGCATGGCTGGTCAGCAGGAAGACCAAGGCAGAGAGAGAGTGTGGCCCGCCTCCAGGGAGAAAGAGAGACGTTCCCAGAATCCCCATGAGAAGGTCACCCCCACCAGGAGGCATCTCAGACTGTGACCTGATGGACAGGCTCAGCTCCACCCCTTCACTCCATTCATCAAGTTGACATGAAGTTATGTAACTACCACACCGGTCCCCAGAGCCCTGGATGGGCAGGTAACACATTGACAACAGGGTGGGGGCCTCAAGTTCCCCCCACCCCAAGGCACTTTGGGCGAAAAATCAGTTCTTGAAGCCCCCATGGTGCCACCATTCTGCTATGACACACGTGGGGTCACCATGGGGTCAGAACCAGCAGTGGAGGTGCTTCACTCTCAGTCACAGCAGCCCCCATCCCACCCACTGGAGGTGCTCGATGGGGCAGGAGTCCCGCCTGGGACCTCATCTATCCCCAGTGCCCAGCGTGGTTTTCTCAGTCACCTCCCATGTATGTGAAAGTGGACACTGAATAAGGAAGACCGAAGAGTCGATGTTTTGAATGATGGGTGACGAGTACTGAAAGTACCGTGGACTATCGGAAGAACAAACAGCTGCCGATGAAACATACAGCTTTCCTCTAGTTCTTTAATGCTTCCTCCCCGCCACTATCATGATCCCAATTCTACCTGACAAATCCGGCTAGTCCAGAGCATGTACACAGATACACATAAGAGCT
>NW_022103898.1:5540969-5548568 GCF_000313985.2 Echinops telfairi | reverse complement strand
TTGGGGGGGGGAGGGTGGTGGTGAGGGGAACAGTGATTGCTGCGTGGGTGCAAGGTTCTTGGATGGGGCGATGGAACGTTGTGGCATTTGAACAGCCCTGTGAGTGTCATTGACACCTCTGGGTTCCCACCGAGGGCTGTTCTGTGCCCCGAAGGACACTCACTGGGTGTCACGGCGTCCCTGGCCTTTGCTCACTGGACATCAGCAGTGACAATGAAAAATGTCTCTAGATGTTGCCAACTGTCCCTGGGGAGCACAATGGCTCAGGGTCACAATCCACTGGGCTCAAGGTAATAACAAAGCATTATTCCTGTGCCCTTTCTTAACAAGACTCACTCTTCAAGCACAGGACTCCGGTTGTATTCGATAAGTTGTAGGAACGCCTCACTTAGGGTTCAATAAAAGTGGCAATCAATGGGAATGATGGGAACTGGGTTAAGGGCCCCCTCCTCCTGTCTCCCCCCAAGATGACTGACTGCAAGGCAATCAGAGGTGATTGATCCCCCAGGAAACATTTGGCAATGTCTGGGGACATTATCATCATCAATCGGCTGGCAGTGCGTGAGCTTGGTGTGGACAGACATTTTCAAGGCGCTCTGATGGTGAGCGGGCTATGGACGAGTTGGACCGCTGACCACCAAGTCACTAGGAGTCGGAATCAACTCAACAGCAGCGAGTGTTTGGGGGAGACATAATTGGTTGTGGGAAACGGGCAGGAGAATTGTACTCGTATCTAGAAGGCGGGGGACCGGAGAGGTCGCTGAACATCCCACAATGTGGGGGACCACCCACAGCAAAGAAGGACCTGGCCCACCATGGGTTGGTGTGAAGACCCTTGGCTGTGTGGGAAGAACCGGGCTGTGAGCTGTTCCTCCTTTTGGTTCTGTTGGCTTTTTCTTGGACACCCCTACCCCGCCCACACCACAAGACCCCTGCCCACAGCCGCTCACAGCACGAGCTCATCCGATAGGTTTGAACCCTCCCTTCCTAGAGCAGGAATGTCTGTAGGGTTTGCAGAAGGCAGTGAAGACAGTGGACGTCCCAAATCCACTTGCAGGGTCCCCACAAGAACTCCCTCTGACCACTTGACCAGGGACGTGAATAGCCCTGGTATCAGTCAGAGTGCATTGCAAAGTGGATGGGAGCAGATATCGTTAAGGTTGAAGAAGGGTAAGCCCTTATATTCTTTCTCCCTTTCGACCCATCTTAAATGTGTTCCCATTTCTATTATTGTCTATTATCTTTTCAAGGAGCCTTGGTGAATTAGTGGTGCTGCATTAGGCTGCTAACTTCAAGGTCGGCAGTTCGAAACCCACCCGTCGCTCTGCTGGAGAAAGATGGACTTCGCTATGAGTCGGCACGACTTGATGGTGGTAAGTTTGGTTTGGGAAGTGATGTCCCCCCACTGCTGCAGCCATGGCCCTGTGGCGCCCCCAAAGGCAGGGACCCCTCCTTCTCCCAAACCCAGAAACGCTCACCACACACAGCAGTGGCTAGTGAGCTGTCACTCAGACTTGGCGAGCACTTTCCCCAGGTTAGACACCCTCTCTCTCATCTGACCTGAGGCCGGAAAACCCAGCCCGCTCTCACCACCGGCCCACAGCCATTAGCCCGGGAATTCCCACAGCCTTGGAAACCCACAGAGGCAGTTCTACCCCGTTCGGTAGGGTTTCTGAGGGTCGGCGTGGACTCGATGGCAGTGGGTTTGGGTTGGGTTCTGGCGTGGAAATGCATGCTGGAGACTGGAGGCTGGGGGCTTTGATCTTTATCAGTAAGTGATTCGAGCCTGCTTCCCAAGGTTGCTTGTCCACCTGGCCACCCCCCGCCACGCCCTCACGTTGACTGCGACTCACAGCAGGCTTGGAGGACAGACCAGGACCGCTCCCTAGGGTTTTCCAGGGATTTTCAGTCTTTCCGGGAGCAGGAGCCCTCATCTTCCTTCATCTGGTGGGCAGCTGGTGGGTTCGAACCTCCTGCCTGGAGGGTAGCTACCTGGCACTTAAGCCTGGCTCCACCAGGGCCCTTTCATCCACCCGGAGCTGTCTACGACTCGTCCTTCCTTCTTCCCCAGCCATGACCTTTAGACTCGGGACAAGGAGCAGCCACCCTTACACTGGACACCTGCCCCTCCTGGCTTCACCTGGGGAAGAGAGGCATGGGGAGGGGCCCGGGAGGGAGGGGGAGTCTCTGTCCCCCCCAAGGGAAGTGTGACTGTTCTGGCCACCTGTGGAAGCTGGAGAACTGGCAGGCGACCTGCGTCCCTGTCATCACCTCAGAGTGTTTGGGTCTCTTCCTGGTTAAAGGGGAGGAGAGGGGCTGAGGTAGAAACCAGCAGAAAAATCGCAGAGAAAGAACAGGGTGGCCCTGTGGGAGGCCCAGGAGACACCCCACCCCCACGGGTGCCCCAAATACCAGGAGTGAAGGCCCCTGAGACCCACTTGTGTACTGCACAAAACCAAGCCAAACACACCCCCATCTGGTGGCTGCCGATTCACAGCGACCCTGCACCTGTGGCTTTCTGAGACTGATATATACTTTACAGGAGTAGAAAACCTCGTCTTTCTCCCTCGGAGCGGCTGGGGGTTTCAAACTGCTGACCTTGCAGTGAGCAGCCCATGAAGTCACCACCAGGGCCCCTCTTGTGTCCTGAGGCTCCTACTGTTAGCACCAGCTCCCAGATTAGGATTTCTCATCCACATACATTCTAAACCAGTGGCGCCACACCCTTTGGAGGATGAGTTAGTGAGTGGCCTGCCTGCGTAGGATGCTCTTCAAGGTCATGTCTCCCTGTGGGGCACATGGGGACAAACCCCGGTTCCCCTCTGCACCTTTGTGCAGGGAAACGCCCCCCACCCAGACACACACACACACACACACACACACACACACACACACACACACACACGGTGCAGGGAGATCGGCTGTCTAGCTTGATTCACACGTTTGGCCCTGTGCACATTTCCGGGCTCCAGGCCAAGCTGGGATTCTGGGCCTGCAGTGTTTTGGCAGCGTCCGAGTACAAGTTGTTTGTTTGTTTTGTTAATGAGTCCAGCCCTAATGCCTGGTCCTTCTCTTCAGGAAACTAAACCACAGTGCACCCAGAGTAGTGGAAGGGGGCGGTGGTGGTGGGGGGCAGGAAATTACCTTTGGGCCCATAAATGGTTCTTTTCTCTCCTTACCCGCTGGCTGCTGCTGCTGCTGTTGGCCGAGCATGATGTCCAGATAAGATTAGGGCCACTCCCTCCGGCAGCGTGCCCCTTAGAAGCCAAGACGATGACGCTTGAGCTCACGTGGCATGAACATGAGCCTGGTCCCTGGGAAAGGACACCACGCTTGGTAAAGCAGAAAAACAAAGAGACAAGATCAGCGCCATCGAGTGACTCTGACTCACAGTGACCCTGCCCCCCGTGGGTTTTCCCAGACGGTACCTCTTCACGGGAGTAGAAAGCGTCATCTTTCACTGAGGAGCCGCTGGTGGGTTTGAACTGCTGACTTTGTAGTTAGCAGCCCGGTGCATCACTCCTTATGCCACTAGGGCACCTATGGAGGGTCGGCCAAAAAAAAGGGGGGGCGGTGCAGACCCTCAAGGAGATGGGTTTGCACAGGGGTGGGCACCATGGGCGCAAACACGAGAACCATTGTGAAGATGGCCCAGGGCCAGGCGGTCTTTCCTTCCGGGGCGCATCGGGTCGCCCCGAGTCAGAACCGACCCTGGGACCCCTGGGAGCCTTGCGATGCCAGGAGACGAAGAGGGCAGCGTGGCCCCCAACCAAGCTCGGACGGCCAGGAGGGGCCGGAAAGGAGGAGGAGGAGGGGAAAACATGAAGCAGAATGAACATGCTTTGTAAACGTTCACTCAAAGCACCATGCAAAGAGACTTTTTAAAACATAGATATAAATAATGTTGTTGGAGGCTCTTACAGCTCTTATAACAATCCGCATACCAATTGTATCAAGCACATAATAGTCTAAAGAGGGAAGCCGGGAAGAACACATCTAGCAGGGTGGACCCTGCACAGGCACCCTGGGAGACACATTCCAAGGTGGGGGGGGGGGGGGGCGGGGTGATCACCACTTGAAAAGCAAACATTGCCGGCTGTGCTAGTCCGGGTGGACTAGAGAAACAAATCCACACACTCATGTATAAGAAAGAGCTTTATGTCAAAGAGTAATGGTATATTAAGAAAACATCCCAGCCCAGTCCTGATCAAGTCCCTAAGTCCAATATTAGCCCATATATCTGATACCAGTCTGTCAATTCCTCTTCAGACTCACGTAACACATGCAATGACGCCAAGTGCAGGAAGATCACAGGCCAGTGGGTGGGAAATCTTGTGGAGCCAGTGGCAGTGGAAGCATCTCATCGCTGGCAGGGGTCTCCATGTGGCTCCTTCAGCTCCAGGGCTCTAGTGTAGCTCCACGTGTTTTGTCAACAAGAATGTCTCACAGGGAGTGTCTGCATCTGGCCTCCAGTGAGCTACTTATCTCCGTGGCACCTCCAAATGAGGTCATCGAGCTGCAACCTGAATGACAAGCTAAACTCCACCCCTTCACTCTTAGTAGTCTCAAGTTGACACCAGATTATGTAACCAACACACTGGTCCTTAGCAATCAATTCAGCCGGAAGTCAGGTGCCTGGCGAGTGGGCTGTGGATGCTGGTGGATGATGACAGGTGTTTGGCAGTGGTTTCGGGTGGAGTGCGGGACGTGGCTCCCGCCACCTGTGTCACTCAGCTGTGTTTCTGAAGCCTGTTGGGCTTCCCCTGTCACAGTGACAACACAAAACCCGGTGGCGAGCAGAGACCCTGGGACCCCTGGGAGCCTTGCCCTGCTTGGAGCCCTTGGCAAGCCCCTGCTCCTGATCTCCGGACCCTCCTTGGGTCTGCCTGGTTTACCCTTGCCACTGGGCATGGCGGACCCTGCACCCCAGCTCATGCCCTCTGTCATCCCCTGGAGAAACCCCTAAACAGCAAGTGATGTGCAGTAGAGAGGGTTCTGGGTCCTGGTGGCTGTGAGGGGGTCAGAGGAGACAGTGCATGTGGAATAAGCCATTGGCTCTAGGGACAGCCTCTCTGTCTATCTTGGGGCAGTCCTTGACCCTCTCAGCTTCTGTTCCTCTGTTTCTTGGCCACTTGCCCATGGCCCCCGTCTTCCTCTGCTGGTGAACTTGCTTCTTCCTGTGCTCCTGCTGAGCCTGGTGCCCACATGGATCCCTGGTGGTGCTGTGGGTTGTGTGCTGGGCTGCCAACTGCAAGATGGGCAGTTCAAGCCCACCAGTCACCCCTCAGGAGAAAGATGAGCAAATCATCACAGAAGCTGGATTCTATGAAGAAGCATGAGGCATCGGGACTGGAGGAAGGCTTATGAACAACCTGCGATATGCAGACGACACAACCTTGCCTGATGACAGGGAGGAGGACCTGAAGCACTTGCTGATGAAGATCAAGGCTTGTAGCCTGCCATGTGGATCACGACTCAATGTAAAGAAGACCCAAATCCTCACAACTGGACTGATAGGTAACATCATGATAGAGGGAGAAAAGATCACAACTGTCAATGATTTCATTTTGCTTGGGTCCACAGTCAATGCTCATGGACCCAGTAGTCAGGAGATCAAACAAACACGTTGCATTGGGCAAATATACTCAACTTCTTTAAAGTATTGAAGAGCAAGCACTTAGTACCTTACCCAAACCATGGTATTTTTACTCACCTCATGTGCATGTCATGCTGGACAATTCATAAGGAAGAATCGAAGCGTTCGAATTAGAGTGTTGGCAGAGAAGGCCGAAAATACCACAGACTTCCAGAAGAACAAACAAATCTGTCTTGGAAGAAGTACAGCCAGAATGCTCCTTAGAAGTGAGGATGGTGAGCCTTTGTCTCACATACTTGGGACATGTTATCAAGAGGGACCAGACCCTGGAAAAGGACATCATGCATGGTAGAGTAGAGGGGCAGCAAAACAGAAGACCTTCAACAAGATGGACTGGCCCAGTGAACACTGCCATGGGCTTCAACATACACAATTGTGAGGATGGTGCAGGACCGGGTGGGGTCTCCTTCCGCCGGGTATAATAAGGTTATTATAATGAATTAGAACGGACTCCACCGCACCTAGCACACAGCATACCTGGTAAGAAGGAAATGTGAGCACCAGGTACAGACACACAGGGAGATGTCAGGTGAGGATGGAGGGGGAGGCTGGAGTGATGTCAGTAAGTCAAAGAACACCTGGATCCCCGGGGCTACCAGAAGCCGGAAGAAAGAAGCAAGCATTTTCCCAGGAGCCTCCAGAAGGAGCCTAGCTCTATTGTCCTTGGGCTTCTGGCCTCTAGAATGTGAGAGAAAACACGTTTGTTGCTTTAAGCCCCTTCCCCTTGTGCTTCCCAACCCCCTCCCTTCTGCTGAGCCCATTTTGCTCTTAGGTGGCATCCAATTGGAATTTCCTGTGCCTGAGCCCTTTGTTGCCGCCACTGGGTCCATCTGTCTCCTGGCGGGCCTTCCTCTGCTCCGCTGCCCCGCCACTTGACCAAGCACGATGCCGGACCATGGGCTCAGGCATAGGAACAATTGTGCGGACGGCGCAGGACCAGGTCACGTTTCATTCTGTTGTGCGTTTTGTTCATGCCTTGTGCCATTTTTTGACTGGGGTATTTGTATTTTTCTTTTTAAGATGCAGTCGTTTTCTATAGATCGGGGAGATTAGCCCTTTATTGGATGTACTATTACTGCATTTTCCCCTAATCTGTGTGTTCTCTTTGAACTCTTTTTTTAAAAAGTTTTATTGCCTCCAACCCACATATCACACAATTCAATAGTTCAATCATATCAAGAAAAGTTGTGCAATCATTACCATAACTGATTTTAAAATATTTTCTTATTTCTTGTGCTCATGATTAGCTCCCCATTCCCCCCACCCTCCCCTGCCATACTCTAACAAACCACTGACGAGCTCTATGGATTCACCTAATTCAGTGACGAGCTCTATGAATTCACCTGTTCTCTTAACTCTTCTGATGAAGGCTTTGATGTGCACACACGTCATGTTTATAGACGGTCCCAATCCTTTATTTTGTCATAAATAGCATGGGTATTTTTCCTGCGTTTTTGCCTTGTATTAGGGACCATAAGCTTGTCCCTGTTTTTGCATAGATGGTCTTTAGATTTAGGTCTCTGACCCATCTTGAGTTAGTTTGCATAGCTGGTCTGAGGTATGGGTCCTGGCTCATTCTTTTGAAAGTGAAGATCCAATTTCCCCAGCACCATTTATTGAAAAGGCTACCTCTTCCCCCAGTTAATGTGTGTTAGTCTTGTGTCAACGGTTAGGTTTCATTGTCACGACCGTCAGTCATCCTCGTTGTCGTCAGCATCGTCTCTGTCTTGTCATGACTGTCATTGTCATGCTCATCCTTGTCACGGTTCCGTCATCATCAGTATTGCCATTGTCATCACTGTTGTCATCATCACATTTGTCATCAGTAGCAGGATAGGCATCACGTTTGTCATTATCATCTGTATCAGTCTGGGGACTTGAGAGAACCAAATCCACAGACACTCATGTATAAGGGAGAGTTTTATACGAAGGGTAAGTGCGCA
>NW_022103898.1:5537437-5540711 GCF_000313985.2 Echinops telfairi | reverse complement strand
GTCTTGTAGGAAATCAGTCTTGCAAGCTAAAGCAGGGAACTGGGTAAGGCAGCTGCACCCTGGTGCGACCATCAGAAAGCAAGAGACCCGAGAACTCCAAAGGCGAGGCTCACCACCCATTTATCCCTCCGCCCTTCCATTAATGCCACATGCGTTTATCGGCCAGGCTGGCCCAATCAACTAACGAACTCATCATCCTCTTCATCTTGTCCTTTTTGTCACTGTCTTATTGTGATCTTTGCCATCTTGTTGTTGCGAGGGCCATCGCCATCTTTGCCATTGTCACCACTGTGATCACTGTTATCGTCACATTGCCTTTATCACCACCGTTGTTGTCACCCATCACTGTCAGTGCTGTCATCCCTGTCACCAGGACAACCTGTCCTACTGTCCCCCTCCTCGTCAGAGCTCTCGTCGTCCCTGCATCGCCGTCCTCACGAGAATCACCATCACCATGCTTGTCCCTGTCCCGCTGAACCTGAGCCACTCCCTCTGTCTTCCTCGGCCACTCCTTCCCAGGTGCTTCCTCCCACGCCATTGCTACACCTCCGGTTTCTGCTCATGGCCTTCCCTGGGCCTGAAGGGTTCTGTCCCCGATCCCATCTCCCCGCCCAGAGCCTCCTTCACACCTGCAGCCCACCTGATGCCTGGTCGCTCTCCTTCCTGGCCAGGCTGACATGGCTCCACTTTCCACCTACTCTCACCGTTCTCTTCTGAGCAGCTTCTCCCTCACCCTGTTAGAAGCTTCCAGAACAGCAAGAAGCCAACCTGTGGGCACTCCTGCCCTCCCCCTGGGGCTGTGTACTTCACCAGGCTCAACCCTCTATCCAGTCATGGTCCTCTTCCTCCTTCCCACTGCCCATGTTAGAATTGAGTCAGTTGTTCTCACACAAACCCCTCCAATGCCGTCCCTTCGGTCCTACATCCTCCCCCCACTCCATGCCCAGGCCCACCCAGCACGGCTCCCATGCTTATCTGGGCCACCGTGCCGCTGGCCACGAGTTCCAGACCCATACACCTCTAACCAGGGAGTCCTGGTGACACAGTTAGTTAATCACTGGGCTGCCAACCAATGGGTCGGAGGTTCAAACCCATTGTTGCTCCCAGGGAGAAAGATGCAGCCTCTGCTCCCATAAAGATCTTCAACCTCAGGAACCCGGGGGAAGGGGGGCAGTTCTATCTATCCTGTTCTGTAAAGTCACCACCATAAAGATCTCCAACCTCAGAAGCCCGGGGGTGGGGGCTGGGGGTGGGGTGTCAATTCTATTCTGTGTTGTCGAGTCACCATGAGTTGGAATCCACTCGGTGGCCATGGGTTTAGTCTGGAAGCCCCAGCTCTGCCTTCCTACATCCCCCAAAGTCATTGGCCAAGAGCACAGCTCTGAGGAGGACCTCCCTTGCCCCCACAGCCCTGGTATGTCCTCACCCCTCAGCCCAGCACGAAGACCCTTGCTCTCTGCTTCCAACCAAACCCTATTCTTCTCCGCAGCCAACCCTCCCCCCAACACAAACCAGGACTGTCCCCAAAGTCCCCACCCCCACCCCACTTAGCACCTCTGTGCCTTGGACAACCATCCTCCTTACAGCCCCTGACCCCTGCCGAGCTTCCAGGTTGCCTCTCAAATCCGCAGAGAAGTGCCCACTCTCCTATGCAGGGTTTCTCCCAGGAGGGTCCACTAGCCTGCCAGCTGCGGGCCTTCCCTGCCAGCTGCAGGCCTTCACTGGGCTGCCACCGAGCAACTCTGCAAAGGCCGCTGGAATAATCAGACCCGAGAAGATGGCACGTAAATCATTTTAAATATGTGGAAGAACATTGAAAATGAATTAGAAAGCTAGCTATTTAAAGGAATTCTGGGGGAGGGGTGTCGTTCTCTAAAAATGAGGACCTTTGTAAGGGGAATGATCCCTCCCTAATCCACCCGCCACCTCTGTCTGTCTGAATCTCCACTGACCCTCTCTGCCTTTCTTGGTAAAGAAAACATCTTACAAAGATGCACTTTGTTGCCGGAAAGAAGGCTCGGTGGTTCGGGCCTGACAATGCAACAATGTATCAACTGAAAGGCTGTGCAACAGCCGCAGACCAGGAAGCAGGCACCTGGCCTGCGAGGAGCGAAGGCTTGGCTGGGACTGCTGCGCGAGGTGTCCGGCCCCAGTGGCGCTGTGGGTCAGGCACTGGTTCAAACCTACCTGCCGCTCCATGGGGGGAAGATGAGGCTCCCTGCTTCCACAGATTTTGGAATCCACTCAATGGCTTGTTTTTATCCTTATTTTTTGATGCCAAGTGAACAAGTACCCAGATGGGGCGAATGGGTAAGGACTTCCCTTTTCACAGAAGGTTAGCAGTTCAAACCTCACCCCGAAGCACCGTGAAGGAAGGGCTGGCTACCGGGAGGCCCAGCTTCCTGTTTCCGGCACGATGGCAGCTGAGGCAAGCCCAAGGAACCCTTCCATTCTGCTTCTGCACCTGAGCTTTCCGATATCTGACCGTGTTTCCATTCTGTCCTTACGGTTGTCAGTGGATCATTCCCCAGAAGTGGCCGCGCATTCCTTCGCCGTCGTCTGTTCTCGGTCCGGAAGCCCTGCCGAAACTGCGTGGCCCTGCTGGGTTTGAGACGTCAGTAACATAGCTTGTAGCATCGCAGTAACACGCGTCAAGAAAGACAGGTGGTGGCTGGCAACTCAATGTAAAGAAACCCAAAACCCTCCTGATTGATCCTGTAGGTAACATCACGATCAAAGGAGAAAAGATTGACTTCAAGGAGTTCGTCTTGCTGGGGTCCACGGTCAGTGCCGATGGAAGCAGCAGTCAAGAGATCAAGAGACACACTGCACGGGGTCAGCCTGCTGCACGAGACCTCTTTAGAGTGTTGAAAAGCAAGGGTGTGATGTTGAGGACTGAGATACACCTGACCCAAACCATGGCGTTTACTCAATCCCGTCACACGCGTGTGAAAGTTGGGCATTGAATAAGAAAAAGCCAAGACTGGGTTCCTTTGAATTATGGGTGGAGCTGGGGCAGAATATTGAAGAGAAGACCAACAGACCCGTCTGGGAAGAAGTCCAGCCAGGATGCTCCTTAGGGACAAGCATGGGGAGACGAGGTCGCACGTTCTTCGGACGTATTGCCAGGAGAGACCAGTCCCTGGAGAGGACATCATGCTTGGGAAAGTGGAGGGGCAGTGCAGAAGAGGGAGCCATTGGACACAATGGATGGACGCCGTGGCTGCATCGACGGGCTCACACAGAAGAACAAGGACAAGAGGCAGGTGGCCCC
>NW_022103898.1:5534335-5535992 GCF_000313985.2 Echinops telfairi | reverse complement strand
GAGGCTGTACAATTTTTAAAGGAGCAGAGAGCTTCACCACCTACCTGCAGGGCAACTGGTGGAATCAAACTGCTGACCTTCCGGTTAGCAGCCCCACCCATGACCCACTAGGCCGCCAGAATCCTCTCCATGGCAGTGGGTTGTTGCTGTTAAGGAGCGTTGACGGTGCTGTTGCAGAAGCGATGGACTGTTAGTCACAGGGCCGGCAGTTCGAATCCACCGGTTGCTCCACAGGAGGAAGATGAGGCTGTCTGCTTCCCTAAAGATGGGCAGTCTCTGACATCCTCAACAGGGTCACCGTGAGTGGGAATTGACTGGGGGGCGGTGGGCATTAAGTTTTGGGTGCCGCTGTGGGTTCATCGTTGGGCTGCTAAGGTCAGCAGTTCCAAACCACCAGGCGCTCCTTGGGAGAAAGAGGAGGCTTCCTGCTCTTTGATGGCTGCACAGCTTGACAATGAGTCAGAATTGCCCCTACAGCAGGGGTCAGGTTTGTTAAGGCATCAGTGACTGCTTGCCCACATGAGCTCCTTGCCGTGCTCTCCCCGCCCACCGCCCACCGCGCTCAGGAGACCCGCCTGCGGTTCTGTTCTCTCAGCCACATGTCACTGTAGAAGAGCCGGTGACGCTGCACGATTGACCTAAATGTCAATCACGAGGGAGCTCTCCCCCTCCCTGTGTTTCTATTTCTTAATCCAGAAAACGGATTATCTTGCCCTCGTGCCCCTGAGTTTGCCCCTTTCACTTATTTCTTTCTCTCAAAGGTTTTCCTTTTTCTCAAAAAAAAAAAAATTTTTTTTGCAAGAGAACTTGTTTGTGCATTTGAAAAACTTGAAATCACTATCCGTCTTTGCTCGCCCCTGGGCACTCGTTGTGCTGTGAGGTGCCATCGAGTGGTTCTGTCCCATAACGACCCGATAACACAACAGGACAGAACCCCGCCCGGTCCTGCACCATCCTCCCAAGCATTCCCTTGCCTGAGCCCGTGGTGGCCGCCACCGTGTCCGTCCATCTCCTGGAGGGCCTTCTTCTCTGTCACTGCCCCTCCGCTTTACCAAACATGGTGTCCTTCCCCAGGGACTGGTCTCTCCTGACAACACGCCCACAGCCTGTAGGACTAAATCTCGCCATCCTTGCCTCTAAGGAGCACTCTGGCCGCACTTCTAGGTATCCGCTATAATCCAGCTCAATCAGGCTGGCTGGCCAAGCTGTTTTTCCCTGCTACAGATGCTGGTTCTATGAGGAGGGTTTCCAAGAGTACATGGGAAATGAAACCATCTTTTCCCGTTCCACTGTTTCCCAGCATCTTTTTGAAGCTTGCTCGGATTGGCCCCGCTGCAGCCCCATGAACATCAGCTGGCAGGCCGCCTTTGGTGAACATGCCGAATGCTCCATTGAAGAGAGGAGGTTCCTGGCAGTGGGTGCAGCATGTGGGCAGCCCCCTGAATGCAAATGAACCCCGGTCCCACGCGTGTCTTTAAGTCAAATTTGTACTTGACAGTCAGGTATAGTTCACATCTCACACCAGTTAGTCTATGTGTGTATCCGTATGTAGCACAGAGTGTACCTTCTGGTGCATAGGAGTCGTTAAAGAAACACTTCCAGATGCAATAAAGCACCTGTGACATAACAATACAGTCACGATAACAATGTGTTGAGT
>NW_022103898.1:5531145-5532740 GCF_000313985.2 Echinops telfairi | reverse complement strand
GACCCAGAACAGCTGCTTCCCAGGCTTTCCGGGCCGGTCACTCTTCAAAGACGTGACCACACAGGAAGGCATCCACCAGTGATCATATCTATTGCTCCTGATTCCCAGGTCTCAGCCCTGCCCCCCATTGCAGAACAATTGCCCACACAAAAGACTCCCAGAGCAGTGGGGATTAGAGAAGAAACACGGCAGACTCCATGACTAGGAGGCAAGCTGGGCAGGAAGAAGGGGCCTAGGTCAGGAGAATCCCCAAAGGCCCGTCAGTATCACCCAGATCAGCACACCTGAACAGGCCCCGCATCAAATGAATCTGCATCACTGGTCCTGAGCAGGTGTTTGTCTCGCAGGGGCCCAGGTAACATTCTTTTTCCCTCCTCTTCTTTTTCCTTTGATGGATGGAAGTCACGGTATGCTCTTGAGCATGTTGCACGAACATTTATTTATCGATACACAGACTTCTCCAGATCCTTGTCGGTGCTGTGAGATGCCATCAAGTGGGTTTCCGCCCATAGCAACCCTATGCACAACCGAACAAAACACTGCCCGGTCCTGCTCCGTCCTCACCACTGGTCCTGTGGCTGAGCCCACTGGTGCAGCCACTGTGCCCATCCATCCTGCTGAGCATCTTCCTCTTTTTCCTCTGCCCCTTTACTTTACCAAGCATGATGTCCTTCTCAGGGACCGGTCTCTCCAGAGATGTCCAAAGTATGTAAGACCAAGCCTTGCCATCCTTGCCTCTAAGGTGCACTCTGGCTGTACTTCTTCCAAGACCGCTGTTTGTCCTTTGAGCAGTCCCTGGTACTTTCAATCTTCTCCAGCACACAGACTCTTGAGTCCAGTTAAACCCTGAAGAATTGCAGGGACCTGTCCCACTGAAAGGGACAGCTCTTAGGAAGCTGCCCACCCTCTGCTGTTGCCAGGCCTCTCGGCTCTACTGTCCATTCTAACCAAGGCTATCTGAAATCTGCGTGGCAAGAGAGATGCCACGAGACTATGAGTGTCCGTATTCAATCATGTGTCCAGGACCAGTGTTGAGGGCTAGCCGTGTACCAGGCAACGTGCCAGGAAACACGAACCCATTTTCTGAATAGCTTCTGGTTACGGTTTCATTCATTCCCATCCATCAGTTCAACCGATGGGTTTTGAGACGCGATTTGAAGCACTGTCCAATATCCTAAACAGCTTCTCAGCCTGGAGTGTGTGCAGTGACCGTTGTGGGTGGTGGGGAGTGGGTAGGGCACTGATCAAAAGGCAGCTTCTTTCCAGCAGGCCTGGAAAGAGGAGCTTGAGATCCTGTCCTTCCAACCAGCTCAGCACCGGGGCTGCTGCCCCACAGACCCCCCACTCTGGGGAGTGTCTGAAGTTCCTCCATAATCTATTCTTTCTCCGCACTAGAAGCCGGAAGTCAAAATCAAGGTGTTGGCGCTTCCTGCAAAGGTTTTAAGGAAGGTCCGTCCTTGTCTCTCCCAGTTCCTGGTGGACCCTGGCGCTCCTTGGCTTGTGGCCGCATGGTTCCAATTTCTGTTGCTGTCATCGCACGGCCTACTCCTGTCGCTGTGTGTGTCTCTTACACGGACGGACATCTGTCATTAGGT
>NW_022103898.1:5528858-5530355 GCF_000313985.2 Echinops telfairi | reverse complement strand
GCTATTTGTCTCCTTAGCGCCTGCAAATGAGGTCATCAGGCTGTGTCTTGATTGACAGGCTAAACTCCACCCCCTCACTCTTAATCGTCTCAAATTGACAACAGGTGATGTAACTACCACAGCCTCCTTGGGTGACAGCTTCAGCAACACTGCTCTCCAACAAACCTCTGCCCAAGAGGGGAAGAAACTTTCCAAATGCCTGTCCTGCCCTGGCGCTCGGTGGCCGTCGCTTGTACTCCCGCCACACTACACCACTGTCAGGAGAGGCCCTAGATCCAGCCCTGAGACTCAGCCACGGGAGACGGTCCTGTTTCTTTCAGACAAGGGGGCTTTGGAAAGCCGGTAGCAAAACTCCGTTCTCTTTCCAATTCCGAAGGCTTTTTGTGGCCTCCTCCTAGATAACGTGGCGAGGATTCGAAGCCAACCGGATGGTACAGCCAGGGTCTTTGTGGGAGCAGAGCACCAGGCCTTGCTTCTGCTGCACTGCCAACCCTGAGGTTTGTAGACCAGCACAAGCCGTGGATGCCATCAGAGCCCTCGAGGTGAGGCTCTGGGCCCGAGTGGGAGCCCCTTTGACGCGGTGACGACCAAGAGCACTTGCTGCCCAGAGGAAGGAGACGTGGACGCTGAGCAGATGAGCCTTTGCCCTCAGCCCTGAGATCTGCATTTTAAAGGGCTCATGCTGGCTGCCGGAGCAGAGACTGGGAGCCCCAGGTCCGCGAGCAAAGGCTGCAGCACAGGGTCAGTAGGGGCCGGGAGGAGAGGACAGAGGTGAGAGAGGGTCACACCAGGTTGGGTGTTAATTTCTCATTTGGGCCACGGACATCCTGGGCAACTTTCTTGTGGGCAAGGAGCTGGTGGTGGCTTAGAACTGCCAACCATGTGGATGGCAGCCCATCATGTCATTGCAATGCCGCCCAGGCTCCTGCTAGATCAGAGAAACCAAGTTAAAGACCTGTGCGTGCGTGCGTGCGTGCTGGTAAGAACTGTTAAGACGAAAAGCACACGCCAACCAGAGGGTTGCCGTCTCCACAGGTGCGATCTAGAGCTGGGTAGCCAGCAGTGGGAGGTTGGCTGCAGACGTCAGAGGCCTGAGCAGCTCAGCAGGGCCTGGATGGACTGCGTGGACCCACCTGCTGGAGGGGCATTCATACCTGCACCATCCAGTCAAAGAAGCCATGATGGAGGGGCACGTGGTGGCACCTGGCCAGCCCACTATTTCTGACCACCCGAGCCTGACCACAGTCTGTCTCCCCCCGGCTGCCCCTGCGTGGAGGCCTCTGGCCTGCCAGGGTCCATTCTGTCCCCCACCTGCCACCGGCTCCTCCCTCCCTCATTTCCATCATCCATCCATGTCTGTGCCCACATGTGGAAGGCCCGCCACAGCCTCTCCCATCTTAGGGTCCCTGTCACTCCCGACTCCCCCTCTAGCCAGGCTGGAGGAGCCCAAGATCCTGCCCAGCTCTGAAAGCTTGGCCCCAGTGCCTTAACGGAAGC
>NW_022103898.1:5526233-5528028 GCF_000313985.2 Echinops telfairi | reverse complement strand
TCGCCTTTCTCCCTTAGAGCGGCTGGTGGCTTTGAACTGTTGACCTCACTGTTAACAGACCAGTGTGTAACCACTATTGTCAATGGGAACCACTACCCCTGGGTCTGTTTGTCCTGCTGTGGTGGCTTGCCTGCTGCTGGGATTCTAGACGTTACTCCGCCAGAATTCCAAATACCAGCAGCATCACCCAGGGTGGATAGGTTCCCAGGGAGCTTCCAGACAAAGACAGGTTAGAAAGGAGGGCTGCAGATGAACTTCCAGAAACGGGCCAAGGAACATCGAGTGCTGCCTGCCTTGCTCACTGTGGACGCGTGACAGAGAAGGGTCAGTTGCTGGGGAAAGCCATTAGGCTTGGGCTGATAAGGGTGCAGGAGACCTTTGGTGAGAAGGAGGGTCGTGGTTGCTTTAAGGGTGGACCTGAGTATGCTGGCAACTGTGAGGACCATCTAGGGTGGAGTACTGTGGCAGTGACGTCATCTCCTGTCAACTTGCAAAGGGGTGGAATCTAGCCTGTCAATCAGGTCATAGCCAATGAAGCCTCTGTGTGGGCGTAGCCTTCTCCTGAGGATTCTGGGAATTCCATTCTTCCCCCTCTGGAGGCGGGACACACCCTCTCCTTGCCAGACCTTCCTGTTGACAAGCCACATGGAGCTATGCTGATGGAGCCAGAGCCCTGGAGCTGGAGGAGCCACGTGGAGACCCACGCCAGTGCTGAGATGCTTCTACCACCATTGGATCGACAAGACCTTCCACCCACTGTCCTGTGATCTTCCTGTATTCAATGTCATTGCATGGGTTGTGTGAGCCTGAAGAAGAATTTATAGACTGGTATCGGACAGATGGGCTAATTAATATTGGACTTATGGACTAGATCTGGACTGGGCTGGGATGTTTTCTTAATCGACAATTACTCCTGATACAAAGCTCTCTCTCATACACATGAATGTTTCTGGATTTGTTTCTCTAGTCAACCCCGACTAACACAAGTAATGTCTCGTTCTATTGCACACGGGTTGCAATGAGCTGAAGTTCACTCTACAACAGCTGTCCGTCTTTCCATCACTATCATCTACTAGCATATAGCATCCATCTGTCCATCCACCCATTCGTCCATCCATCCATTGGACAGACATGATGAGTAATACTGTTCCACTCCCAGGAACAAATGGTCGGGTCCTGCCAGCATCCTTCTCCCAAGCCACCAGTGCTCAGTGCCCCCTCTGCTTAGGGCATCAACACGTTTCTGGTACGATCAAGGATTCTGGCCTGTGCACAGTTGCAGAGTGCTGAGGTCACCAGCCGGTCAGCACTGCTGGCAGTAGGTGCTGAACTCCTGGCAGCGCTGCAGGGCTTGTCCAAGTGTGGACCTCAGGGAGCGGCTGGGGTGGGGGTGCTTTCCCCACACGGCCCTGCTCGGGCATGAGTGAAGGGGAGGCCCTGCTTAAGTTACAACCCTCTGTTGTTGGTCACAAGACACTTGTATTTCTGTCACTGACCCCCAGTGGCAAGATCACTCCAAGCTCTGCTTCCATAAAGGATCTTGGCCCAGGAGCCTTCTGGGGAGCCAGGTCTGGGCTCGGCAGAGCCCTTTGCCTCTGGCTCCAGCCATGCCTCCCTCATTACCTGCTGTGCGACTTTGGGCAAGCCCCACAATTTCTCTATGGCTCATGTTCCTCCTCTGTAAAATGGGTTGACAAGAATATTTGCACCACGTACCTTCAGGCAGTTGTAAGATAAGAAGACAGGCAACCAAGTTCTGGATGGGAACATGCTGTTGTTGGGCGTCTTCAAGTTG
>NW_022103898.1:5523068-5525225 GCF_000313985.2 Echinops telfairi | reverse complement strand
AAGGAAGCATTAAAGAGCTAGGGGAATGTTGTGTGTTTTGTTGGTGCTATGCCGCAGCCTGGTTGGCTCATCCCTTCCTTGTGACCCTTCTGTGAGGGCATATCCCATTGTCTAGAGCAGGCATCCTCAAACTACGGCCACATGTGGCCCGCTGAGGACATTTATCCGGCCCGCTGGATTCATCCGGCCTGCAGTGCGCATGTGTTGAATGTGCCACACTGCACTCTCTGACTCCCCTCCTTCTCTCTGTCTCTGGACTCCTCGTCTCAGTCTCAGGTGTTAGGTGGTTTTTTTTTTGAAGTTAGGAGGGCTATTTTTTTTTTTTAATTTTGCAGTTAGTAGTGCCCTTTTTTTGCGGTTAAAGGGTTTTTTTTCTTTCTGAAGTTAGGAGTTTTTTTTTTAAGTTGGTTAGTTGGTTGGGGGTCGTATTTCTAAGAGGGTTATATCACAGTGATAACGCTCAGCGCTCAGTGCTAATGCAAATTGTCAGTGCTCAGAGATAATGCAAATGTCAGTGCTCAGTGGTAATAATTGTAAGTGCTCAGTGTTATCGCAAATGGTCAGTGCTTAATGTTATTGCATGGGGGCTCCAAACTGGTAATCTGCCTAGGGCCCCATGGGAACTTAACCCGAGGAGTAGGAAACCCAATTTAATTGACAGTAAGTGCATTTATATTCTGATTGCTATTCAGTTGTGTATGATGTTGCATGTTGTGTGCTGTGTAAGCCCTGGTTCACACTGTTGTGATCTCTGAGCAGTGCGAGTTCAGCCATATGCTTGTATGGCTGAACTCACATTAGACTCGGAAGAAAAGAGGCATACGTGCCTTCTTTTTCCCTGCAATGGAATCTGATCACAGGGGTCTTCTCACCCATGCGATCAGATTCCTGTGCAAGTTCACAGATTGCAATGTGGTTCGCACAGGGTAGTGTGAACTGGAAAGGTGGTGGAGGAACCGGCTCTGTAATTGTGCCGGTTCCCGCACCGCACCAGTGTGAGCCTGAGGTAAAAGCAGAGTTCCAACAATATGGGCACTGGTGAGGCTGAAATGATGTGGTCTGGCAAGGCTGCATTGCTGGACACTGATCAGACTGCATTGATGGGCACTGATCAGACAGCATTAATGGGTAGTGCAGTCTATAAGTCTCTGTGTGGGCAAAGTTATTGCTGGTATATTGTTTTTGTAGCACTTTATATATATATTGGTATTTTACTGATAGCAATTTGGAATTCCTAGGAAACAATGATATCAAGAAAGAGAAAAATTGACTCGGAGTGTAGGATATTCAAAGAATAGTGGACTTCTGATTACTTTTTCATGCAGTACAAGGAAAGAGCTGTGTGCTTGATATGCCAGAATATAGTGTTCAAAGAATACAATTTGCATCGACACTATCAAACTCAACATAAAGATAAATATGATTGTTTTTGGTCAGAGAAGTGAGAAAAGATAAAGTATTAAAAACCGAAAAATACATTGACAGCTCAGTAAAATACTTTTGTGAAGCCGAAGCAGCTAAATATTTCATCACTGCGAGCAAGTTTTCAAGTTGCCGAGCTAATAGCGTGCACTGGCAGACCATTCGTGGAGGGAGAATTTGTTAAAGAATGCCTTCTTTCTGTTGCCAAAGAGATGTGTCCAGAGAAGGCCGATTTATTTAGTACAGTGAGTCTTTCAAGACCTACAATTACACGAAGGATTGAAGAAATGGGAGACAATTTGCATCAGCATTGGCAAAACTCCGCAAAAAAACTTTCCTACTTTCCTTGGCACTCGACAAAAGTAATGATGTTCATGATTCTGCACAACTTCTAATTTTTATTCGTGGGATGAATGACTATTTTGAAGTCACAGAAGAGCTTGCTGCACTGCAAAGCATTAAAGGAACAACGATAGGAGAGGATATCTATGAAAAGGTTTGCCAAACTGTGACTGGTTTGGAGCTGGACTAGGCTAAACTAGCCAGTGTGACAACTGATGGTGCTCCTAGAGTGGTGGGGTCTAAGAAAGGAGTAATTGCTCGCATTAACCAAGAGAAGGACAAACATAACCATTCTCATCCAATAGCCATACACTGCCTCATCCACCAGCAAACGCTGTGTAGTAAATCACTGAAGTGGGACTCTGTTATGAAAATTGTGGTATCTTGTGTTAA
>NW_022103898.1:5520683-5522149 GCF_000313985.2 Echinops telfairi | reverse complement strand
TTTTTTTACTTCAAAATAAGATATGTGCAGCGTGCATAGAAATGTGTTCATAGTTTTTTTTAAACTATAGTCTGGCCCTCCAACAGTCTGAGGGCCAGTGAACTGGTCCCCTGTTTAAAAAGTTTGAGGATCCCTGGTCTAGAGATGGACTTTGGATCTCCATTCCAACCTCACTTGTTTGTATTGATATGATTGTTTGCTTTGGGTCTTCTGATGCCTGATCCCGTCAACACCTCATGATCACACAGGCTGGTGTGCTTCTTCCATAAGGGCTTTGTTGTTTCCCTGCTAGATGGCCACTTGTTTAACTTCAAACCTTTAGGGCCCCAGGCACTAAATCTTCTAATAGCTGGGCATCATCAACTTTCTTCACCACTTTCGCTTATGCACCCATTTTATCTTCAGGGATCATGTCGGGAAGGTGAGCATCACAGACTGCCAGGTTGTTAAAACAAAGTGTTCTTGCATTTAGGGAGGACTCGAATAGAGACCCAAAGTCTGTCTGCTACCTTGATATTTAACATAAATACATAGACATATATCCCTATCATTATATATTCATATATTGACATATATACATGCCTATATTTATACCTCTATAAGTGTCTTTTGCCTCCTAGTTCTTTCTTCTATTTTCTTTTACTTTCCTCCTGTCCCACTATCCTGTTTGACCGTCATTCAGCTCTCAGTAATTCCTAAACCCCACCAGGCATTCGACACTCTCCTTGCCATCAGCTTTAGATCTCTTGTTGTTCCCTTGTCCCTGGGTTTGCTGGCTCCTCTCTCCCCCTGTCCCCTATACCCTGGAATCGTTGGTCCTTGGGATTGTTTATCTTGCCTATCTTATACAGACAGACATTTAAAAAAGAAGAAGAAGAAAGGGGCCTATAAACAGCTCTAGGTCAGTCTGATGACCCTTATATATGTTTTCCAATCGAGTCTAATGAGGTGCCAAGCTCTGCCCTCTGAGTCAGAAGTCTGTTTTTGGGATTCTTTGGGGGACTTCATTGCTTTGCTCCCCTTGCTGCTCTGCTGCACTTCCTTCGTGTTCCGCCCCAGGGTGTGGGGGGGTCAGACTGGACACAATTCCCACGCTGTGTATCCAGTGCTGTCCCCTGCCCTACAAAACAACCTTATCACCTTCAAAGTATTCTCCATTACACTTAATACATATGTCAAATCTGCAATTCCATTCTTGGAAACATTTGTCAAACTCATCTGTTTGCATGGCTGACAGCACCTCCCTCGTTTTTTCTTCACCTCTTCTACATCATCAAATCACTGTCCTTTCATGTCCCTCTTCATTCATGGAAACAAAAAGAAGCCACATAGAGTGAGGCCAGGTGAGTTGTGTGTGGAGCAAGAGAGACATGCTGGTTTGTGCTCAACACTATCACATTGAGATGGCTGTGTGAGCAGGTGCATTGTTGGGGTGGCAAACCCAGTCCCCATCTGCCACAAATCAG
>NW_022103898.1:5509045-5520116 GCF_000313985.2 Echinops telfairi | reverse complement strand
TTTGTATAACAGAACAAAACACTGCGTGGTCCTGTGCTGTACTCACAATTGTTCCAATGCAGAAGGCCATTGTTTCAGCCACTCTGCCAATCCATCGTGTCTCAGGTCTTCCTCTTGTTTTACTGCCCTTCTGCATTACGAAACATGATGCCCTTCTCCATGGACTGGACTCTCCTGACGTGTCCAAAGAATGTAAGATGGAGTCTTGCCCTCCTTGCCTCTAGGGGGCACTCTCGCCACAAGTAGATAACAGGCTGCTAAGGACTCCCAGGATCTGCAGGTGATAGGCAGGCTGCAGACCCAGCAAAAAGCAAGCAAGGGAGTTTTCCCAGAGTGTCGTCCATATATATTGGACGCAGGCCACACCCCCAGGAAACCCTCTTTCAATGGATTTTATTGTACATTACATTGGATCTCACCATGGGGGACGCTTACATCCTAACTGCCCAACCATGACCCACCCAGCTGAGCTGACATTCAACTTTGACCATCACAATTCACTGGAACGACTCGCTGGACTCAGCAGAGTGCTTGATTTGTGATCACAGTTTTATTGCAGCAAATTGGATACAGAAATGAAGACACCTCAGGCAAGGTCTAGGAGGGTTCCCCAAGTCAGAGTTTCCGTGACCTGAAGGATGGCTGCATGACCCTACCCCAAGCATCTACGTTTTTCACCAGCCTGGAAACTCAGAGAGCATCTTTTCCCAGAGCCAGATGCCCATCTGGTGGGCTCACATCCAGTCTCCCTCCCCTGGAGCTGGAATAATATATTGTTGGTCTTCCCACCCAACAATGTAGTCTGATGGTGGAAAACCAAACTCCATGTTCTGGGAAGATTGCAAGGTCTTAGAAAGTATCCTTCAGGGATCAAGGTCAAAGGCCCGGTTCTGTAAAGCTCACTTGTTTACATTTCAGCTTTTCCCAACTTCTCCTCATTCCTAGTTTGTCAGATGTCCTGACCATCTCACAGATGCGCTGCAGACACCTGGTTCTCTTCTTATCTCCCTCTCCTCCTGCCTGACCAGCCCACACCTGTCCTGCACACATCTGTCCTTTAAGGTCTGAAGCGCACATTGGTTGGTCAGTGACATGCCCCCGTCCCTTTCTATGTTCTCCAAGGCCTTGGGGAAGGAAGGGACACTGGTGGCCATCCACTTGCACCCTGAGAAAAAGGGTGACCAGGGAAGCTATGACGGAGGAAGCAGGTCACAGCACACATTCACTGGTGCAGGGGGCCACCTTTGAGTTCCAGGGCCACCTCCAGGAGAGAATCACTGTAGAACAGGTGGACTGCCCAGTTAGCACACAAACTCACTCAGTCAGACCAGTGCACTGAGCTATTATCCAGCCCAGAGGCTGGTCTAATACAGCTGTTGACTTGGTCCCGGGACACCTCCTGCAGAGACCTAATATCAAAGGAGCAGGCAGAAGGAGTTACGTGTGCACCTGCATGTCACAAAGGTCAATGAATGACATTTCTACAGCATCGTAAACATGCACCCAAGGTGCACAAGAACCAGCAAGAACCTGATGGCCTTTCACTTGGCAGCTAACCGAAGCTTGTTTCAATTAGAATTTCTGAGATGTTCATCAATACATCATGGCCCTCTGTGAAGCACATAAGTGCCCATGGAAAAGAAGGATTTGGGGCTATGAGGTCTACGAGTGTGTTTAACCTCCAGGTCATGACCACCTGCTCACTGGAGGCCTGGGACTGCCATCAAAAAGTACCACAATCCAGGAGGCTCAATGCAATAGAAATCCATTCCCTAGGAGACCAGAAGTCCAGGATCCAGGGGATGGCAGGGGCATGTCCCCACCGAAGATTCTAGCTGGGTAGCCTTCCTGGTCTCCTGGTCCCTCCCAGCTTCTGGTGGCCCTAGGCCACATGTCTTAGCCTGTGCTTGTGTCACTGCTGCCATCTTCACGTGGCCTTCTCCTCTGTGGGTCTCTAACCTCCCTCTGCCTTTTGCAGATACGGACACCTGTCAGTGGAGTCCATGGGCTGCTAATCTTAAGATGAATGGTTCAAACCCTCCGGCTGCTCTTTGTGGTGCCGTCTCAGAAACTCTCTAAAGGATCTGTCGGTTACCGTGGGGAAGACCTTGGGCGAGTCAGAACCAACACGATGACACTGAACTGTGACAGTGGGGATCCCAGGACACTACCCTGTGCTCCTGTGGAACCTGGAAATGGATCAAGAGGCAGAGGTGCGAGCAGAGCAAGGGCCTACTTCATGCTTTAAAATCAGGAAAGGTGTGCGACGCGGTTGCTTCCTCTCGCTTACCCAATCTGCATGCTGAGCACATCATCCGAGAAGCTGAACTCTATGAAGAAGAATTTTTTATCAGGATTGGAGGAAGGCTTATTATCAACCTTCGGTGTGCAGATGGCACAACCTTGCTGCCCAAAGTGAAGAGAACTTGAAGCACGTGCTGATGAAGATCAAAGACGGCAGCCTTCGGTGTGGATCACGACTCAATGTCACGAAGACCAAAATCCTCACCACTGGACCAGTCGTGGTAAATGGAGAAAAGATTGAAGTTGTTCAAGATTGTTGTCTCCCTTGGATCCACAATCAATGCTCACGGAAGCAGCAGTCAAGAGATCAAAAGATGCATTGCATGAGGTAAATCTGCTGCACACAACCTCTTTAAAGTGTTGACAAGAAAGGATGTTACTTTGAAGACTGAGGTGCGTCTGAACCAAGTCACATTGGGGTTTTAGTTTGTTTGTTTGTTTTTCAATCTCCTCATATACATATGAAAGTTTGACCTCAAATAAGGAAGACTGAGAAAGATTCGATGCATTTGAACTGTGGTGCTGGAGAAGACTATTGAAAATACCATGCCCTGCTCAAAGGACAAACCAATCTGTCTTGAAATAATCATGGCCAGCAGGCTCCTTAGAGGCATGGGTGGCAAGATTTGGTCTTACATACATGTTGTCAGGAGAGGCCAGTCCCTGGAAAGGGCATCACATCTGGTAAAGTGGAGGGGCGGCGAAAAAGAGGAAGACCCTCAAGGAGATGGAGTGACGGCATGGTTGCAACCAGGGCTCAGGCACAGGAACGCATGAGGATGGCACCGACTGGGCAGTGTTTCGTTGTATTGTGCACAGGGTGGGTCGTTATGGGTCGGAACCAACTCGATAGCAGCTAACTACAACACAGACTGCCAATAGGACCAACACATCTGTCTTCGAAGAAATACAGCCAGCGTGCTCCTTAGAGGCCAGGATGGCAAGACTTCACCTCGCGTGCCTTGTCCGTGTTGTCAGGAGAGCCCCGTCCTGACGTCGTGAAAGACATCATGCGTTGTGAAGTAGAGGGGCGAAAAAGAGGAAGCCCTTTGAAAGGAGGCGTTGACCCTGTGGCTGCCTGGAGAGGCTGAAACGCAAGAGCAACTGTGAGGATGGGCAGGACCGGGCAGTGTCTCGTCCTGTTGAACAGAGGGTCGCGCTGAGTCAGAACCAACCTGAGCCGTCTAACCGTAACAGCCACTGCATGAGTCAGCAGCCACTCTCTGGCCGTGGGTTTGTTTTCTCCACGCAGCACGATCTCTCCTCAAGCTCCTTAACTGGCTGACGCCTCCAAAGGTGCTCGCTTCCACGGGATGGCACCTTTACAACACCTTGGTTGAGGGCCCGGACATGCATTTCTCTTGGGAGGGTCACAGCTCAACTCTCTTGCAAGCATCGGGTAGACCGCCCACGGCGGACACGCCAGCAGTCCCCCGTGAGGAGATAGCGCCCCCTGCGTGCCAGGCGGTCCTTAAGGATGGGTGCAGAGAAGCCTAACAGTGCCCATCGTTTGTGAAGCATTTCCTCCATTCTCATAGCCTTGAGCCGATGCCGAGAGGACCCCATTGGTCACATAAGGACCCCACGCAGCTCCCCAAGGATGTAGAGTCAGTGAGGAAGGACAAGCCAGGAATGTGTAGCTGCCGTTCCCAGGACCCTGCCCTGTCTGCCTTGCAGCCCATTCCAACAACCCTGCCCCCACCCGCCCCAGAAGGTCCTCTGGGCAGGAGGTGAGGGAAGGAAAGCGAGACGGGGACGGGGTGCAGCTAGAGCAACCTACCAGCAGCACGCACTGTGGGAGCATAGGGAGAACAGATGGGGGGGGGGCGTGGACAGCTTCCTGTGAGGATGAAACAACCCGCCTGGCGCTCAGCTCCGACACTGAAGAGACAGGTTCGACTTAGGTTCAAACGCCCGACGGAACATGACCTCTTCAGAAGAGCCGTGAGACGGTCCAACACGTCACGGATGGACAAAACTGGAAGACATGCTGCTCAGCAATGTTTGTCTGTCTCCGAAAGACACCATTCTGACAAAGGGGGAACAATGGTTTTCACATCAGAGGAAAAGATTTTGAAAGCTATGGCAAGGCCGAGGGGTGGGGTGAGTGGGAGAAGGGAAAGACAGGGAGGGAAGGAGGGAGGGGGCCACAAAAGGAAATCCAAATGGGATCCTGTGCATCTCTAAAGTGTCATGATGAAACGGTAACCCTCAGGTGAACGTGGAAGCGGTCACCATGATGGAAGTGAGCCAATCCCACAGAGACAAGCACTGTCTGAGGCCACTATTATAAAAGGAAGAACATCAAGGGAAAATGGTCTTCACACCCAAAGAAGCAGACTTTGATGGTTATGGACAAGCTGGGGTGTGGAGGGACCGGGAGAGGGGGGAGTAAATAAATATACAAAATTGATTTTTAAAAATATGGATAGATAGCAGCACACAGAGATACATAGGTACCACATATAGATAGATACATCTGATAGGTAGGTTTATTGTGCCAATCTGGCAATAAACACATGTGGGATTAATAAGGTTGCAGTTTAATTGAAGGGCAAAGATATAAATGGCTCAGTGAGCCTCGCCTCTCTGTCTCTTGCTCTCTGATGATCAGACCAGTGTGAGGCGGCCTTAGCTAGTTCTCTGCCTCAATTTGTGAGCTACACTACCTGTGGACACCCACCCGTGGACTGTGTCACTGTAGTTTGAGGTCCCTTCAAGACCTGCTTTACCACACTGCTGGTGTGTACATCCCTTGAGCTGGGGACTGTGGGACCCTGTCATCTGGCTGACTGTTGGTGACCTGCCCTGCTCTTTGCTGCCTGTGGCTGGACTGCCTGAATTGCTCTACAGAAGACTCAGCTGTCTGCTTCCTTGACTTGCACCCAGCAGCCCTCGTGAGGTGAAGGACTCCCAGTGTATTAACCGTCTCATGGAAGTGAGTTGAACTGAGCCCTCTACTAATTGGCTTATTCCTATAAAATCATGTGTCCTTCCTGGTTTTGTTTCTATAGAGAAGCCTGTCTAACACAATAGGTAGCACACAGATAGAGACATAGGTCATCAGATACAATCTAGTATAAAGTAAAACATAGGAAGATACCATATTTCCCCGAAAATAAGACCTACTTACAGTTTTGCCTCTCACTGAAATATAAGGTGTCCTCTGAAAATAAGACCTCCCCAAACATAAGGCCCCCCAAAGTTACCATAACTCTGGACTCCGGACCATAGCCCAGCGCACAATGACCACGCCACCAAGGCTCCTAGATGCTGGCTTTGTGGGGTTTTTTTAATCAGTTTATTGGGGACTCATATAATTTTTATCACAATCCATACATCCATTCATTGTGTCAAGCACATTTGTACATTTATTGCCATCATCATTCTCAAAACATTTGCTTTCTACTTGAGCCCTTACTATCAGCTCCTCATTTCCCCCCCTACCCCTCCCTCATGAACCCTTCATAATTCATAAATTATTATTATTTTGTCATATCTTATACTGTCCAACTCTCCCTTCACCCACTTCTGTTGTCCATCCCCCAGGGAGGAGGTTATATGTAGATCCTTGTAATCGGTTCCCCCTTCTACCCAACATTCCCTCCACCCTCCAGGTATCTCCACTCTCACCACTGGTCCTGACGGGATCATCTGTCCTGGATTCCCTGTGTGCCAGGAGAAGCCAGCTCCTAGCACAATCACTACGGGTTTGGTAGGCGCAATTGTACAGCGATAATAAGTAAATATTATAGTAAAGTTATAGAGAGCATGAGAGATAAAAGAGATATATAGAAATAAATGGAGTCAGACACATTTTATGATAGCATGCTCACCTCGGCCCCTCTTGGTAATCCACGTGGAGGGAGTGAGAGCGAACTTTAATGCTCCCCAAGCTTTTATACTCTCTGGGGACGTGCAAGCCCCCACATTACAGGTGAAGACATATGTCACAGGAAAGGGTTGTGCTACAGGTGATGGGAGGGGGTGATCTAGGGACATATGCGCTATGGAAGGAGGAGGGATTGGGGGTGTACATGCGGCAAGATAGGCGGATCCTAGATTTCTGGTAGCAGCTTAACTTGATTTTGGCTCTCCATAGGAACCATTATCAGTTGGGTGTGAACTCCGCCCACAGGAATCAAACTAATGGCCTTAGGCTCCAGAGAGAGGTAACCCATTGTCTCTAGCATCAGGGAGCAGGCCCGCGCCCCCCTCCGCCCCTGGTGGGATGAGACAGCAGTCTGGCAGCAAGTATCAAACTTCCCCCCACACCTGTGTTTCCAGTTCCTATCTGTACCAACATACATCCTCTGGTCTAGCCAGATTTGTAAGGTAGAATTGGGATCATGACAGTGGGGGGTGGGAAGCATTTAAGAACTAGAGGAAAGTTGTATGTTTCATCGTTGCTACCCTGCACCCTGACTGGCTTATCTCCTCCCCGCAACCCTTCAGTAAGGGGGTGTCCAGTTGCCTACAGATGGGCTTTGGGTCTCCACTCTGCCCTTCCCCATCATTCACTATGGTAAGATTTTTTGTTCTGATGATGCCTGATACCTCATCCCTTCGACACCTCGTGATCACACAGGGTGGTGTGCTTCTTCCATGTGGGCTTTGTTGCTTCTGAGCTAGATGGCCGCTTGTTTACCTTCAAGCCTTTAAGACCCCAGGACGCTGTTGCTGCTGCTGTGTTGTTAGGTGCTATTGAGCTGGTTCTGATCCATAAAGCCCCTATGCACGAGAGAAGGACACCCTGGCCCGCCCTGCGCCATGCTCACAATGTTTCCTGCGCTCAGAGGCGTAGTTACTTCAAGAACACTCAGAGGGCTCTGTAACCTTGTCCTTGAGCAGGAAGGAAGGGAGGGAGGGAGGGAGGAAGGAGAACTTCCCCAAGGGAAATTCAGACCAAACATGAACAAATTCCACATGACAACATGAAGGAGAACCAGGCTGCGGGGTGCTTCATGCACCATCTTGGACGGAAGACGCGCCGCCCTCACGTGCCTGGTTTATAGACGTGGGATCTTAGGAACCATAGGAAAACAGACAGAACTCAGAAACAGTGCTGGTGAGACAGCGAGTGCCCGAAGGGCCGCTGAAAGCCCCCGTGGCTAGGTGCCGGCGAGTGGGCTCCACTGAAAACCCTCGTGGCTAGGTGCCGGTGAGTGGGCTCCACTGAAAACCCTCGTGGCACCCCACGGCGACCCCATGCACAGCAGAAGGCAGCACCGCCCGGCCCTGTACTGCCCTAAGCCCGTGTCTGACCGGCAAGTGGTGGCTGATCCTACCAGTATAGAGGCTCGGGGCTCTCCAGCATCTCATGTCGATGGACCCGGTGAAAACGCATCTCCTTAGTTCTGCCGGTGCATGACGCACGTTCTTCTTAGAGAACACGGTCGTGTTTTTTAATGAAAGAAGTTTTATTTTGTTAACGCCGGGCTTAAAGAAAGGAGCTTCAAGAACACAAAGGAGATGGGAAGAGGATGCTGAGACGTCCACCGGCCAGCTGCTCTCGATTAGACTGCAGCCCCTGTGACCCCACAGGTGTCGGAGCAGAACTGGGCTCCCTCGGCTTTCAATGGCTGAGCTTCCGGAAGGAGATCACCAGGCCTTTCTTCTACGCTCCTCTAGTTAGACTCGAACATTCGACCTTCGGTTAGCATGCGAGCACACTAACCATCTGCATCCCTTGGTGTTAGCTAAGGCGTTAGAGATGCAGTGATTAAAAAGCAAGAGCTGTAAGGAGCTTCTTCCCTGGGTCCTTTTAAAATGCTTTTCCTTTTATTGTGGTCAACACAATAGTAGCCAAGCACTTGCTGTTTCTACTATCTTCTCATCCGGAGCCCTGAAGGCATAGTGGTTGTGCCTAGGGCTGCTCACCGAGAGGTCAGCAGTTTAAAACCACTGGCAGCCCCACGGGGGAAAGATGAGACTCTCTACACCCAGAAAGAGTGCCGTCTCCGAAACCCACAGGGGCAGTTCTACCCTGTCCGACAGGGTCGCTGTGAGTCGGCGTCAACTCGACGGCTGTGAGGTCGAGGTTTGCGTCCCATGTGATGAAGGTCTCACTAACTCACGGCCATCGAGTCCACACTGGCTCGTAGCGACTCTTCCTGTGGGTTTCCGAGACTGGAACTGTGTGCAGAAGTAGAAACCCCATCTTGCTCCCCAGGAAATGCTGGTGGTTTTGAACTGCTGACCACATGGGTCAGCCCAACTGTAGGAAGGTCAGTCCGGAGGTCTGTATCCCCACTGAACCCAGGTTGGAAGAGGCGAGTCCGGTCTCAAAACGGAGGGTTGCACGATCCAAAGGTACCTGAGCAGTGACGTCACTGTTGGTGGGTGCTCTGCGTCTTGAAACTACAGAACTGAGAGGGCACTTGGAGGACTGGGGCACACTCACAGAGTGTGTGCTGACGAGAGACCCCAAGACAGAACGTCCCGGGGGCTTTGGTCTTGTGACTCAGTCTGGTGTGGAGGCTGTGGCCGGCCACACGAGGTTGGTGGGGCGCGTGTGGAGGAAACAAAGTGAGCTGTTTTGAGAGAGAGCTCTGTGTGGCCTGGTGCCGTCTCCCAGGGAAGAACGTGTTTGCTCGGTGGCATCAAAGAAGGCACAGCAGAATGCAATTTGAGAGACCGCTCTGGAGAGTATGGTGGTCCCGGTTAGAGTGGCAGAGGGGCTATGGCAGAGGTTAGGGTGGACCAGGATATGGACACCAAGGTGGTGGAGGCTGTGATGAAGGAGGCCGTTTTGGCGGTGGTAATGACAGTGGTCATGGGAATGAGAATGATTTGGGAAATTACAGTGGACAACAGCAATCAAGTTATGGGCCCACAGGAGGGGGTCATTTGGGTGCAAGGAGCTCAGGCAGTCCCCAGAGTGGTGGTTATGGATCTGGTGGTGGAAGTGGTGGATATGGTCGCAGAAGGTTCTAGACATTCAGCAGAAAAGGGCTGCAGTTCTTAGCAGGAGAGGGAGCGAGGAGGTGTCGGGAAAGCTGCAGGTGACATTGAGACTGTCGTCCCAGATGTCTCAGAGCAGAGGTTCTCAACCTGTGGGTCGCGACCCCTGTGGGGGTGGAACGACCCTTTCACAGAGGTCGCCCGATTCATCACAGTAGCAAAATAACAGTGATGAAGGAGCAACGGAAATCATGTTACGGTTGGGGGTCCCCACCACGTGAGGATCTGTACGAAAGGGTCACGGCATGAGGAAGGTTGAGAACCGCTGCATTAGAGGACCGGTCAGAATCTGCCACAGAAGGAGCGCCGACCCATCGTCAGAGAAGTGACCGCAGCTTCGACAGGAACCCCTTCTTGTTCAGGACCGTGACAGCCCGAGTCTGCAATCCACGCAGCTGCCGTCGTGGGATGCAGCGTCGTGTCAAGTAGACGTGCATTCCTGGGGTCTCTCACCTGTTGAGCTTTGTCTTTTCATGACATTAGGTATGTCCTTGACCCTGTACATGGTGGTAGTGGTACCAGGAATAAAAAAATTAAGGAATTTTTAACTTAAAAAGAAGCAGCAGCATAGAAACCTGCATGAAGCAAAAAGAGCAGGACAGGTAGCGCTTGTCTCCATCCAGGTGTGCACACCCCGGTCGGTGGCCATTCCCATCCCCGCCCGGACCATTCTTCACTCCTCAAAGTACACCACATCAGGGGGGGGGCACCCCCGAGAGACCCAGACCCTGTTCTTTGTCCACATTCTTTGCGTGTGGAGCACAAAAAAGAAGTCTGGATGGATAAGATCGGGGCTGCAGGATGCACGGGGGAGGTGTCCCAACCGAGTCCCCCAGGACAGTCCTCGCTGCCCTTGAAGGGTGAGCGCACGGTGTCGAGAGGGGAACGAGCTTCTCTCTGCAGCTGCCCTGGCTGCTCTCTCGCACCGTGCACGTTCCATTTTCCTGAAGCTTCTTCAGAATGAGCCTCCGAGGCTGCCCCGAGTCCTTTGCGAGGGGATTCCTGTAGAGTGCCCAAAGAGAAGTTGAAAGTCCCCTCACTCGTCTGAGCTGGCCCCTCTGCGGCGAACAGAACGAACGAAGCCACTGTTTGGATTAGAGCTTCTACTGCGGACGGCACCCCGAGGAGACCGAGACTCGTGTATGACTGGGAGAACGTGCCCCCGCCATCCGCGGACCTCAGAGCTGGGTCTGAGCGCGTCTTGCTTGGAATAAACTGGAATAAACTTTGATTGATCTATTTTAAGCTTCGTTTACTCCAAGCCATTCGTGTTTGCTTCTTCCGTTTCTTCTGGGAAATCTTCGTCTCCCGCAAAACCTCCTCCTCTGGTTCAGGAACAATTTACCCCCTTTCAGGAAGGATCGTGTCAACGTGGCCGTGTGTGGGGGGGTGGGGGGTGGAGGGGGTGGATGGTTGATCCGGCCACGAGCTCCGTGAGTGAGTCCGGTGCTGCACTTCGGGGGCTTTGCTCGCCTGAACGTGCTCAATGACCACGTCTAAGCCTTCAGCTCAGCATGACTCTCCGCATTTGTAAGCATGGGCAGCAAAAATGTGGCACCGTTTTGGGGCCACTGACCCTGGGTCCACACCCACTGTGTGGTCTGGGCACACCTACCCACGCCACCACTGTGACTTCAGAAAGGCACACCTGCTTCTGCAAAGGGACCTCTTTCAAATCCTTGGAGGTTTTCGGATATGCAGACCGTTGATGGCCTGGGCAGTTTCACGGGTGCTCGTAAAACTGACCCGAAGATCTGGTCCTCTGGATTTGCATGGTTTTGTGTGGGTTGCTGGGCCAAGTAAG
>NW_022103898.1:5503968-5508599 GCF_000313985.2 Echinops telfairi | reverse complement strand
TGCATCCTCTGGTCTAGCCAGGTCTGCAAGGCAGAATTGGGGTCCTGGTAGTTGGGGGGAGGAGTAACGAACCATTTTGGCAGGTCACCCCAGGCTGCTATGGGAGGAGTGGGCCAGAATTTTTTTTATGGACTCTCTCAGACACTACAAAAGTACGCGTGTGTCTATTTAAACAGCCTTCTTGATTTCCCGGCTGCTTTACTGCAAGTATATGGCGTCGGCTTCCATCTACGCACTGAAAGCACCATGGACTGCCCAAAGGACACACAAGTCTGTCTTGGGAGATGCACGGCCAGAGGCTCCTTAGAGGCAGGGATGGGGAGACTCCAGCCCCCACACTTTGGACGTGTGGCCAGGCGAGACCAGTCCCTGGAGAAAGCCGTCATGCTTGGTCAAGTAGAAGGGCAGCGAGGAGGAGGAAGGCCCTGGACGAGATGGACACACAGACACAGAGTCTGCAACGATGGGCTCAGCATTAGAGCCATTGCGAGGATGGTGCGTGGCGGGCAGGGTTTCGAGCTGCGGCACGTGGATAGGTCTCTATGGATCAGAACGGACTCCACAGCAGCACGTCACTCACTCTTTCTAAACACTCAGAATGAGGCCCCAGCCACGTCTTTCTTTCCCCGGCCAGTCCCACCTGAAAGCACCACAGGGACTCGCCATTGCTCATGGTGCGCCAGACAGGTCAGCCCCCCGCTCGGAGTACCTGCTCGTGTCTGTTTGTGGAGCTGATGTCACCGCCTCGCCCCCAGCTTAGGGACAGAGAGGGGGTCCCCAGAGGAGGGGGTTGTGGGTTGGAGAGAGGGCCAGCTCTGTGGTCTTCAATCGGCCATCTGGGAAATTCCAGCAGGCAGTTGGCTTGCTCTGGTCTGGAACCTTCAGGCTCCTCGGCGCCACCTCCGCTCCTCATTTGCAGAATTTCCTTAAGGTCACGCAAGGTGCTCTCAAAATCCCGACGTCTTTAAGTCGGGGGGAGGAGGAGGCACAGCCCAGGGCACCCGCGTCCTCTAAATAGCTATTGACGCAGATTGAGCCTAAATCTACGGGCTCCCATATAACCCACCCCCACTCCCCACCACCTGCCAGCCCCTCACCTGCCTAGGACTTGGAGAGGGTGGGCGGGGGGACCTGGGATGCATGATGAAGGGGTGGGGGGTGGCCAAACAGGAGCCACCAGCGTGGGTCTTATAAAGTGTGCCCTTACCCCCATCCCCATCTTAGGCTGTGTTTGCAAAGACAGGACCTAGATTCCTAGGCCCCTTCTGCTTTGTCTTTTTAACACAGGTGCCGACACACACTGAGGTGTACGGATCTACGCACACAGCTCAACGGGTCTCCACCGAGGTGCACACCCCTACAACTCACACCTTGACCAAGATCTAGAATGATCCCCACTCCAGGAAGGACAAATAGTGTATGAAATCACTAGAATAAGCAAGGGTATAGACAGCCAAGTTTTCGTGGTTTCCAGGGGCTGGGCTAGGGGCCGAAGGGCATGTTGTTGTTGTTGTTATTGTTGTTGTCGGCTATACCATTGAGTTAGCCCTTCCCGGGGCCCTCCATTCCCGTGATGTGAAACATCCAGAGACATAGTGGGGGAAGATCACACAACTTGATGGGCATCCTGAACGCGACTGAACTGTACGCAGGGAACCAGTCCAAAGAAATGCCTGTGGGCATAACTTCTTTAACTAAAATCTAAAACTAAACTCACATGTGTGCGACATGTGAGTTGTTTGTCAACACAACAGCTATTCAAAAGACAAGACGGTCGCATGGAGAGTGTTTTGTGAAATGCCTTTTACAGCCTTGACAATGAGGGGGAGAAGCCATGCTCGGCACGCGGACTCAGCGTGTCTGTGCCTGCACTGGCTTGTTGTTCAGTATTACTGGGTGCCGGGGGTCTGGGCTGGACGCCGAGGAAGCCAGAGGGGGGACCAGGGCTGGGACAGAAGGGACCATAGCAGTCGGGGAGAGGGATCCAGGACCCCAGTGGTGGGGAGGGTGGGCCATCCAGGGAGCGCGTACCCCAAAGATGGGGACCCTGCAGATGCTCATGGAAGACCCTGATCAGGAATTCTCCGGGTCTCGGCGAGCCGTGGATCGTCTCCAGGGAACTCCAGAACCCTGGATTCACAGGGTGAGGATGCGGGGGAGGGGGGGGCAGGAGAGGGAAAGAGGGGAGCATGGAGGTGACACTGGGCTCTGCCTACAGGCCATGGGAGAGCTACTGAGTGTTGGGCACCCTCGAGGCAGCTGTGGCAAGGGGCCGTTGGTCACGTGGGTAGCCTGGTCCAGTGAAAGGGCTCCAGGCGGTCTTGGCACAAAGGGCTGCAGGGGTCTGCATGCAGGGATGGATTGTCGGCACCCCACCAGGTGACCACGCAGAGGCGGGGAGAGAAGAGGAGGCACGGGTGAAGGGCTCTCCAAATGCATTGCCAAGTGGGACACCGCACACCCCATGTGCTTCGGAATCGTGACGACTGGAGTTTTTTACTTCTTAATTAAAAAAACAAAGTTTCAACGCACGCAGTTGACTAGGGAGCAAAGAGCAGTGCTGGGAGCCACCAACCAGGGTGGTACCGTCCAGTGGTAGGGACTTGCAGTGAGGGACACCTGAAGAAAAAGAGTGGCCCGTGGACTGATGGATGATCCAAAGGCAAATTTTATTTCCAAAGTACAGCTTTGTATATTAAGGAGGCAAGGGTACGTAGCTTGCATAGTGTTCCAATAACATCATGATAAAATTGCTCTAAGCACAAACAATTCCTTGGGACGAATCTTAACAAACGCAGCAGCTGTGTTCTCAGTCTACACAAGAAATCTCAGAGTGTGGGGAAACACAGGGCTATCGCCCCAGCATTCTGGGTTCCACAGTGTCTCCAAACGCCCCGGAGTCACCAGTACACTTCAGTTGAAGCTCAGTGACTCTCCATACAGGGAGGACGCCACATCCTCTCCCTCTACCCAAGGGAACCAGCCCCCTGGCTTCACATTACACATTGGGGCCATCGTCTTAGAGAAGGTTCCAGAAGTCGAGAAATGATTCACGTCTCTCTCTCTCTCTCTCTCTCTCACACACACACACACACACACACACACACTCAGGCACATGGGCACACACGGTTTAACATGACTCTGCCACGTGTTAGCCCAACCGTCTTGGGTAAGATGACCAGAAGTCCCGCTTTGGGCGGGACATTGCCGATTTTTAACAATTTGTCCCACGTCCCACGGCGTTTTAAAAAAGTCCTGATTTTTGGAAAGGATGCACAAGCTGGGGTATACAGTTTTCGGCTGCCATGTGGCTATTTCGCCAGCATATGAGTTTTATCAATGGTGTCCCGCTTTACCAGTGTGAACATCTGGTCACCTTAGTCTTGGGGGCTGTGGTCTTTAGATGACTTAATGTCCACTAGGCACTCCTGGCAGGGGGTGGGGTCAAACCTGTCCATCAAGCGGTGGCACCTTGATGACACCTCCTTGGGGGCGTGGCCTTTTGTGTGTGAGTGAGGGACTCAGGGAACTGCCCCTCTCTCTCTGCACCTCCACCTTCCTCCTCACTGGGACTTCAGGGGGACTCTGTGTCTTCCCCTAGGGGTGGCCCCAGAGAGCTGTTCGGGCCCTGCCAGGCTCCCACCGACCCTGGATCCACGGGACTCCACCCCCACCAGCCTGTGCTCTCCGGGCTCCCCGCTTCACCTTTCTGCATCCCCGGCCTGCAGCCACGTGAGTCTGAAGGGGGTCCCGGCGGACATTGGACTCAGGGACCTGAGCTGGACTGTGATGCCTTCTTGATATGTAATTGCTCCTGGATATAAAGATTTTTCATATATGCATATATACACACATATCTGTATGGGTGTCAGTGAATTTGTTCCTCTAGACAACACGACCTGACACAGGGGCTTAATCTAATACCTGAGCTCTTGTTTCCCATCTGTCAGATGGGCATCCAAGAGTGGGCAATGGACTCCCTGAGAGGTTCTTGGTCAGGTTAAAAGAGTTAGCCCAGGAGAGCACTTAGCAGCAGGGGCTGTAGGGAGCCTCTTTCCTGCCATGGGGTCATTCTCGGGCCACACAAAATGATCAACTGAAAAATGAGCAACATCTCGTGAACTTGGCCCTCCTGTGAGGGCAGTTTCTCTTTGGCGAGCCCTGTGGGGTCAGCTGGGATGGACGGTTTCCAGGCAACCCCTGACATAGAACCTGCATCGGCTCTGAGTGGGGCTGCTGGTGGTGGGAGGGGCTGTGTGAAGTCGATTTGGACTCACAGTGACCCCACGTGACACAGTAAAAGCACCCCATAGTGTGACCTTGGTGTCACGTTTACACAAACGGGCCCCCAGGCTTCCCCCTCAGAGCCGCTCCGCGGGTCTCAACTGCAAGCCTCTGATTAGCAGGCCCACGCTTAACTCCTTGCACCACCACCGCTCCGGGAGACGGCTCACGTAGGGAAGCAGAGGTCTATGAAGAAGAGGAAGACCTTTGACGCGATGGGTGGACAGACGCCGTGGCTACAAGATTGGGCTGGGACACCAGACAACTGTGCGCTGACTCAGGGTCAGGCAGTGGGTCAGCAGAGATCCGACGGCACCTGGCAACAACATCAGCATCCTGGTCCTCAT
>NW_022103898.1:5495463-5503644 GCF_000313985.2 Echinops telfairi | reverse complement strand
GGTCTGCCGGCACACGTCAATCTTTCTCATCGAGAAGCACAGCCAGAATGCTCCTTAGAGGCAAGGGTGAGCGCTTTGCATGTGTCGTCAGGAGGGAGCAGCCCCTGGAGAAGGCTCTCATGCTTGGTCAAGTCGAGGAAGGCCCTGGACAAGGAGGATGGACAGGGCTGCTATGACAATGGGAACAGTTGTGAGGATGGCGCTTCGCCTGGATGTGCATATGGTCGCTATGGGTCAGCACCGACCGGGTGACACCTAGCAACACCAGCGGTCCTGATCCCTTTACTGGTGTGGATTGAGTTCAGAGTTGGGCCGCTGACCACAAGGTCGGCAGTTTGAATCCACCAGCCGCTCCCCAGGAACAAGTGATGGGTGTCTGCTTTTTAATAAGCTCTACTGGGTCCTGACGTTGGAGACGAGTGGGAATCCACTTGCTGGCAGTGACGTCTGCGGTGATCATCCGCTTTGGGAGGGAGTTCTCTGAGTCATGCTGAGGAGTCGTGGTGGTGTAGTGGGTCACGAGTTGGGCTGAGATCCCCAAGGTCGGCTGTTTGAAACTACCAGCGGCTCCAAGGGGGAAAGATGAGGCTTTCTACCCCCATAAAGAATGACAGTCTCAGAAACCTGCAAGGGCAGTCCTACCTTGTGCTATGGGGCAGAGAGATGTACACAGGGGGAAGCTGATGCCCATGGCAGATGCAGCTACAAGCCCAGAAATGCCAAGGGTGACCACCTACTAAGCGCTGAAATAGACCCCCCAAAAAGGGGTCTAGCCTCCTGAGCACATAAAAGCAAGTATCTGGTGGTTAAAGCCACTCATTTGTTGGACTGAGTGGATCAGTCACTAGGTCACAGCACGGTCCTGTGGGCCCCCAGGTGTCCCCAACAGGAGAGCCTGCATGTCCCATAAAGATGCCACTTATACTGGATCAGAGACCAGCGTCAGCAAGTCCAGAATGTTTCTGTTGGCGGGTAGGGACCAAATGCTAAGCTCCCCTCAGATGAGGCGTTGACCCCACCCCACCCCACCCCCCGCTTCCCATTCACCAGGGAAGGTGAGGGGCAAGGAGTCACAGTGATGGGTGGGGGTAGGGGACTGTTCAGGCTACTCACTGATACAGCATCACTGCCGCCCACCTGGCACACGACTCAGACTAGAATGAGCTCCTCGTTTGACAAAGAGCCATGGCTCACGGCTTCAGGTGGCATTTAATGACACTGTTTATATGATCAGCCACGTCATCCCATCTCCCCACTAGCGCGCGCCCCTCCCTGGAAAGGGAGGGAGGACCCTTGCTCACTGGAGCTACCGGGGCCTTAGCGGAGAAGAACCAACAGGGCCCGCCTGTCCATAGACAGCCGAGGGGAGGGAGCAGAGAACAGCACTGGTTCCCAGGGGAGCCTGGTCTCGCCACAAATAAACTGTTGCTTCCTGGTTTTGCCCACGGGCTGCACTCGCCTGGGCCAACGCTGTGGTTTTTCTTGGAAAGTTGGGGGGAGCAGGGGGTGGGCGGTGACATTTGGAGCTGCTATTTTCATGCACCCTTCTTAGTCACCGTGGCAGCTCAGAAGCCAGCAGAGCGCATTCCCACCGCGGGTGCTGGCGAGCCTGGACCAGGAGGGGCCAATGCTCCTACTCGTGGAGGGACGTGAGAGGGGCCCCTGAGGACAGGGGGCCTGACAGCTCCGCCCAGTTGACAGGAAGACATGCCAAGGTTCCGGAGAGAGCCCACCCCATAGTGACCCCTGACTTCTAGGGGCTCCATCACCTGCTCCCTCAACCCTCCGGAACATTCTCTAGACCTGGAACTAACAGGCTGGAGCCCCTTCAGGATAGAGGCTGAGACCATCTCGAGAACATTCCCCAGACCCGGGACTAACAAGTCAGGCCTGGGCACAGTCAGGGTAGGGCCCAGGACCAAACACGGGTGTCATGGGTGTGACTCATGAGAAGGCGTTTCAGTGGGCGGGGTGTGTGATTTCAGAGCCCTGAGCGTCTCACATTGGAGGGACTCACAGGAACCCATTTCCAACATGCCGCTGCTGCCTCTGCTGTAAGGCTGGGATTAAAGCATCAAGTGGGTAATTACTACGTGAGATGGAGCTTAAGGTCCCTCCCAGCCCCAGCACCCGGCATTTCCATAATCCTCAACACTTTCTATTATCTAGGAAATGGACATCAGTGAATTTAGAAGTTGTTTCTCCACACTAAACAGTTCCACAAACGTTATTTTGATTTTAGGAGCGTATAGATCTTTTCATTTATTTCTCCCTTCTCTCTCTCCCTCCCTCCCTCTCTGTGTGTTAGAGAGGCAGCCTGCTGCATGAAGTGCCCCCTGGACACCGGAGTGACCTTGTCTCTCACCTGTGCTGGATTTCTTCTCTCTCGGTCTGTTTTTTATTTTTCACTTCTAATTAGGGCGAACATTTCCAGAGCAGATTGGTCTTCGATTCAGCAATGCATTCACGGTGTCTGCTGCGACCTTGACCGCCCTCCCCTCCGTCACAGACACTCTTCCCGGTTCCTCCCTGTGCTTCTCACCCATTCCCTTCATCCTCCTCTCCTGCCCCTTCTGCCCTCAGACCCTTGCCCCTGGGTAAATGCCGCCCTTCCATCCTGTGCGGGTGCGTGTTCTGCGGAGCGTGCACCATAAGTGATGGTCGGTTGTGGGGCTGGCCGTCAGCGGCGCGAAACCCAACGTGCACCAACTGTTAAATGGAGAACTGATGCCCTGTGTCAGCCTTCTCCCAGCTCCCAATACAATCATTACTTTTCAGAGGAAGGAAACACAGGTCAACGAGGTAACGGGCAACTTGGAGGGGAGGTGGGGTGGAGGACAGGCGCCCTGTAGGGGCAGCAGTGAATCGCTCACCACTAGACGAGAGGTTGGCAGTTCAAACCCACCCAGCGCCTCCAAGGGAGAAAGGCCAAGAAACCGTGGGGCAGTTCTCCTGGGTCACACGGGCACCTCGCAACAACAACAAGCGAAGCAAAAATCCCTCCCTGCTGGGTCCATTCCACCTCACAGAGACCCTGTGGAACAGTACCTCTTCATGGGACCCGACAGCCTTGTCTTTCCCCTATGGGAGTGGCAGGTGAGTTTGAACCACTGACCTTTTGGTCCGCAGCCACGTGCATTGTGCCATGGGGCGCGAGCTGTATGATACATACGCAGATACAGACGCCTGCATGTCAGGTGGGAACCGGGCGATGAAGAGACAAACATAGGTGGTAAAGACACTGCGGTTGATGAGAGGTTCCTCATGCCGAGCGCTCTGGAGGGTCTGGCTCAACTAGCAGAGGCGTGAAGGCAGGAGGGCACCATGGTGGTTGGTGGGAAGGTGCAGGGGGACACGTGCAAGGCCCACGAGGAGTGTCTTGGAGGGTGTGTGTCCAGAAGAGTGGACACCATGGGAAGAAGCTGGGACAGAGGCCAGCCCTGGGCTGGAGCCCTCTGAGGGCTGTGTGCGTGGTCTCGATGTCAGGGGTGCTATCCTGGGCTAGGCTCCGCAGCTCATTGAGACAGCTATCTTCAGGGGAAGGGTGGACTGTTATGAACTGAACAAACATACGTGTGTTGAATTCTTGGACTCTGTGCCTGTGGAAGGAGCCTCATGACACAACAGTTACACACTCAGCTGCTAGCCAGAAGGTTATCAGTTCAAGCCCATCATCCTGCTCTAAGAGAAAAGATGAGGCTGTCTGCTTCCTTAAAGATAGAGGCACTTCTCTGTCTGACGGAGTCCAGATGAGTCAGCGTCAACCCGAAGGCGGGGTGTTTGGTTTTGACCCAAGGGTCCCCGGTGGTGGTGTGGGAAAGTGCAATGGTGGCCGGTCAAGACCACCAGCTTGTTCCACAGGCGAAAGCAGACGCTGTCCGCTCCGTGAAGAGTGGCCATCTCAGAAACCCACAGGGGCCTTCTCCCCTGTCCTGTGGGGTCGCTGTGCGTGGCGGCTGTGATCCTGTTTGGAAAGAGGGCTGTCATTGGCTGTGGTGGTGAGGTCAGGCCAGCATGGTGGGGCGGGGGGAGCTTTCAGCCAATCCCTCCTGAGTTATAAAGAGACAGAAGAGCCACACACCAGCCAGGGACCATCAAAGAACCAAGGAGTGCGTGGGGCCACCCGCAAGGCAGGAACGGGGGTGACGAGACCCTGATTCCCCCCGTCTCGCCCATGAGAAGACATACGCCTGTCCTTGGGGCATCATTGTCACAGTGGCACTCGGTGACTGAGATGGAGACCAGCTCTGTCCTCTCTCGGGAACAAGGACACCGGTCTGCCTTCTCCCAGGCCCTGCACACTTGGTCGGAAGGGGCTCGGCTGACCTTCCCGGAAGAAATCCTGGGTGAGGCAGATGGGATGCAGTTCCTGTCAGGTCTCCTGGCGAGGAGCAGAGTCTGGCCAGCCCTCTGTCCCAGTTAGTGAGGCTGGGCAGTAAGGAGGCTGGGTCCTGTGAGGGGCTCCAGGCCCCGCGGGGAGTCTGGGTTCGGCTCCAGTCACGAGATGCCTTTGGAGGGCTTAGGGTTCACCCCTGTTACACCTCTGCTTGTTTCAGCCCATCTGTTCCTTCCTTCCACCTTCTCTGGTTTCTTCTACTTGGTCTTTCTCTAGCTTCCTGGGGTCCTGACTTCCAGCCTGGTGTCTTTTCACAGATCAGCATGTAAGGCAATGTTTCTCAAATTGGTGACAGGCTCCGTGGGGGGAAGTGCTGGAACAATCCAGGGTGGGGAGGGGTGGGGGCTGCAAAAACAGATGCCTACACTTTATCTTGGACGATGAGCTGTCGTTTTTTTTCATTGCCAGAGGGGTGCTGAGTTTTGTTTTTTTTCCTGAAAAGGGAGCAGTAGGCCAAAGTAGTTTGGAAATCTGTGATCTCAGGGTATAAGTTTCCCTCCAGCCAGCATGACAGTTCCGTCCCACACCTGTGGACACATCACGTCTCCATTATTGTCCAGGTGGAAATGTTCTCTAAGGTCCACTGGGAGTTCTCGTTCAACACAGTCTTGGTTCCTTTTGCCTACTTAGAAGAGTATCGCTTTATTTCCAAGGAAGGGAGGGGCCTCAGAAAGGGACAGTAGAGGAAATATGAGGAGCTGTTACCAAGGGCTCAAGTAGAAAGCAAATGTTTTCAGAATGATGATGGCAACACATGTACAAATGTGCTTGACACAATGGATGGACCTATGGATTGTGATAAGAATTGAACGAGCCCCCACTAAAATGATTTAAAAATAGAAGAAGAAAGAAAGAAAGGGACAGGAGAAGGGAGAGGGGGAAGGAAGGGATCCAGGAAGAGGCCTGGGAAGGGTGGCAGTCAGATGCTTTTATGTCAACTAGACACTCCTGCTGGGGGTGGAGTCAAACCTGTCAATCAAGTTGAAGTCTGATGATGCTTCCTTGGGGGTGTGGCCTCTTGTGTGAGAGTCAGAGACACTGGGGACTGTTCTCTCGCTCTGCCCCGCTGGACTCTGCCTGCCCACATGGGGCCACCCTACTCTGAGAGCTGTGGTTAGGTACCCTGCCTTGTTTCCACCGAACATGAGCTCCGTGGGACTCCGCCCCCACCGGCCTGTGAGCTTTCTGCTTCCTGGTTCAGGAGGCTAAAGAGGGACCCGTGGATGTTAGCATCAGACGGAGGGACTGGAGCGGGACTCCACGATGTACAGCTGCTTCTGGATGGACAGTTCTTTCTTGTCCATAGATGAGGGCCGTTGGCTTTGTCTCTCCTGACCACTCGGCCTAGCACAAGGAACAAAATAGCAACAACAATACCATTGAGTGGAGAGGGAGCTACTACTAGGAAGAGAACACAGAGGAGAGAGAAGAGTCCACCTTCACTCCCCCCACCCCCCCGCTGGGGATGGGAATTCTGAGCTCACATCCAGGCTCCCCCCACCCCCACCCCAACATACTGGGAGAGTTCAAGGCCAGCCACCTTGTCTGGTGGCCAATGGCCTCTACTCCCTCTCCAGGCCACCACCTGCCCCACCCTCCTTCCCCAGAGGAAAGGCCTTTGGGACACTTGCAGGGACAGGTAGCAGCAGCAGCTGGGAGGTGCTCTGGTTACAGCTCAGCATTGGCCTTGGCAAAGTCCTGGAAGAGGCAGGGAGAGAGAGGGAAGCCAGCCTGGAGTGTGACAGAGCTGGGGGTCGGGGGGTGAATGGGGGGTGGAGCTGGTGGGATCCGACCCAGGGAGACTGGCCCCACCTTGCAAGCTTCAAGGTCTTCAGGAAAGTTCTGGAAAGGCAGCCAGCCCCTAGGGAAAGTGACAGTTGCTGCCGTGGAGTGGACATCATTTCCTAGAGTCACTCTGTGTGCACAGCAGGGCACCCAGGGGCTCTGAGGATTGTAGAGCAGGGTGGAGCCCAGTTTCCAAGTAGACAGCTCTGCCAGCCCTTCCCCAGTCCCAGGGGACCAGCATCCTCACTAAAGTAAGAGGCTCTGCTCAAAACACACCTGTATCCGTTACCTTTGAGTGGATTCTGGCTCACGGCGACCCCAGAAAACAGAGCAGACCTTCCCCTGAGGGTGTCCATGGCTGGAGTCTAGGGGGAACCCCAGCTCTGCAGATTCTCCTTGGCACTCCTTGCAAATGGGGTGCACAGTCCACGCAGCTAATAAACACTTGTCACTCAGTATAAGTGGGAACAACTGCAAGGAAGTGACTCCCACTGCTCTGCTCCTCTCACACACGTATGCACATGCATACACACACACGGGGCTCCAGAAAGTTTGCTGAAATGGGATTAAAAGATCATGAAAATTTTCCATCAACCTTGTGAAGGTCCCCTTGGTGCACACATACATAAATGCATGCACAACCCCACATGTACTCACAGGCACATATGCATATGCACATACACACAAGCATTCATAACAAGTACATACACACACACACACACACACATGCATACACACATATTTTAAGTAAAACCCATGCTTTCAGTAACAGTCTACACCATGATTTTTTTTTTCTTTTTAGCTGCAGAACTTGGTCCCAATCAATAAAACGGAAGTCCACCTCCAGATAAATCTGTGGCTGCTAATAAAAATCACCTGCACTAACTGAAACCTGAAGGCTTTCGCTTCGGAGTCTGCTGGGCTGTTTCCTCCACATCCCTGCAGACTCTGTGAGGCTCTTCATGGCTGGGTTCCACAGACACAGATGCCCAGGTATGCCCAGAGCACCTCACGCAGAAGAGATGCCTCGATGCTCCCAGGGTGGTGTCCTCTCTCCCACCCACCGACACCATCCCTCCCACTCACATCACTGGGGTGTGGCGGTCACTCAGCTTGAGAAGAGACCTGTATCAAAGGAGCGTTACTCAGGCATGGGCCACAGTACTGCTGGTCAGGAGGTCTGTGTTAGGTTGGTGTGGTAACTACCTAATTCCATGCCAACTTGAAATGAAGGGATGGAGTCTAGCTTGATTGGTCACAGTCTGATGGTGCCTCCTTGTGGGCATGACCTCCTCATTAGGAGGATCCTGGGAAACCCTGCACTCCCTCTGCTTCACCTTCCTGCTGGTGAGCCACTTGGGGACCTGTGGGAACCCTGGAGATGCATCGGCTGCTATTGGATCCACAAGACTTTGCACCCACTGGCCTGCAATCTTCCTGCATTTTGCATCATGGCTTGTGGCTGCAGGAGTCTAAAGAAGGATTTATGGACTAATATTGGACTTATGGACTAGTATTGGACTTATCGACTTGAGTTGGACCGGGCTGGGATGTTTTATTGATGCATAGCTACTTCTTGATATAAAGCTCTCTCTTACACGTATATATGAGTATCTGGATTTGTTTCTGTAGTCAAGCCAGCATAACACAGTTAGGTTCTCTTGAGAAGCAAAACCAGGGACCCTCACATGTGTTTGTAGACAGACTCATACAGAGAAACACTCACACAGTTGTAGACATAGGTAAGTCCAGTCTGGTTCATGTCAGACTGCTCCTGACTTGAGGAAGTTGGCTAACAGGGAGCAGGATGATGAAGCAGAGGGAGTTGGGGGCACAGGCTGGTGGATGTGGGAGAATGATGAATCCACACCAGTTGAATGAATCCACCGTCCATAGTCTGCTGAGGGTTTCTGGGACTGGCAGGTGATACAGCAGGAGATGCAGGGGCCAGAAACAAGACCCAGCTCCAGCAAAAGGGGAGGCGCCAAAGAGGACTTGAC
>NW_022103898.1:5487572-5494838 GCF_000313985.2 Echinops telfairi | reverse complement strand
GTTGGACCTGTGGACTTGGGCAGCACTGGGTTGGGATGTTTTCTTGATGCGCACTTAACCTTTATATAAAACTCTCTCTTATACGTGAGTTTCTGTGGATTTGTTTCTCCAAAGTACCCAGACTAATACAGAGCCTAACCTTGTATTTCCTCCAGGATCCAAAGTCGGAGTTCCCTAAAACAGTGCGTGGGTCACAATTATGCTAGAACATTATTTGTTGCTCATCTAACTCAAATGTAACGGTGAGGCCTAAACCTTAACTGGCAATTCTCATGGGAACCAACACTCATACCACTCTCTCCCCTCCTGCCCTCAAGTCTCCCACCAGCGCCCCTACTGGCCAAACTGAAGTGGAACCCACTGGGGAAAGGGCTTGAAACTGTCTACCGGGATCAGACATCACAGCCCCTCGCAGAGAGCAAGGGGTGTGGGAAGCATATGTGAAAGACAATCAGAGATTCCAGCCTTCAGTGTGGAAGACAGCTCAACGTGAAAAACAAGATCCACAAATATGATGAACGGAGACAAGATGGGAGTTGTCCAGGATTTCAGGTTGCTCGGACCCACAGTCCACGCCCACAGGAAGCAGCCACAAGAACTCAAAGGGAAGCTCGCCCCTGGGGAGGATCTGCTAAGACCCCTTTAAAATGCTAAAGAGCAAAGACTAAGGGGGGCCTGGCTCAAGCCCTGGTGTTTCCTGTGGCCTCCTCTGCATGTGAAACCTGAGCAACAAACAGGAAGTCTGAAGAAGAAAGGGTGGGTTTGAATGAGGAGCCTGGCAAAGAATCCTGACAGTCGCGGGGACTGCCAGAAGATCAAATGAACTCCGTGCGGAAAGAAGCTCGGCCAACCAGCACCTCCAGGAGCGAGGCTGCCTGAGGACAGAAACTTCGTTTCACGTGCTTTGGACACATGATCAGCAGGAACCGGCCCTTGGAGAAGGATGCCTTGCTGGGAAAAGTAGAGGGCCAGGGAAAAGGGAAATTTCCAAAAGATGGATGGACTCCACCCTGACCACTCCTGGGAGGATGGCACGGAACCGAGCAGGGTTGTGTTGTGTTGTCCACGGGTCATGTCGCTATGGGTCAGAGCCAACTCCAGGACACCCAACAACAGGCAACAAACAACAACAAGGATCAGCCTTCCAGGGCTCGGGAGAGAAGGAGAAGGCTGGAAAGTGGGCTGGAGAAGGAACAAGGAACATCTAAGGAGAAGCTGCCCACAGCCGGCTCATTCCAGGGGCCGAGGAGGCAGCGAGAAGGGTGACCACAGTGGGGCTGCCGTGACCAGCGCAAGGCAAACTTGCTGTGTGTCCTGGCAGCTACCTCACCTCTCTGAGCTCAGTTCCCATGCCAGGAGAATGGGACAGACGCTAGAGTCTAATTACTTCTAAGGCTCCTTCTCAATGTAATGTTCAGGGATGTTTACATGACATTAAAGGAAACCAATGAGCCGTGTATTGATTGGTTTTAACTCTTGGGAGTCTGACTAGGTGGCCCACTGGGACCATTACAGCTACAGGCCACCAACCCCCTTCCCGAAGGAGGACCAGGAAAAGGAACCATGGTGATAACTTCCCATCCTTGGGGAGAGGAAGGGTTCCCATGACCCCCTGTTTCCAAATGAAGGAAAGCCTATCCTATGTCTTAGAAAGTCTTCCATCTGAAGAGATTTAAGACAGAAGGGTTTTAGCCCTCGAAGGAGACTCCTTGAGTTATCTGGAAACGCACTGGTGGGAAATGTACAGAGACCAACGTTGATGTCACCAGGGGCGGGTGACAGGTAGAAGGTGATGGGAAAATTGCATTGGCGAAGGTTAAACTGCACAGCCAGTCATTGTGATTATTGCCAAAGGGCTGTGCTCCTGTAAGAAGTGGAACCGGCCAGTGTCGTGCGATCTAGTTACAACAGTGACAGAAAGTAAGGGTAGCCGTCGAGGCTGTCTGTGTACAGCCACATGCTTCAGGACTGGGTTCCTGGGTTTGGAGGTTTAGAGTCACGGTTTCCCGGGACATCCCAGTCAATTGACCCAATAATGCACTTAGTGCAGCACTTTGAAACCACCAGCCACTCCTTGGGAGCAGGATGGGGCTTTCTTTGTACTCTGGTCAAGAGAGACAGTCTTGGAAACCCACAGGGGCAGATCTACCCTGTCCAGCCTTGCCATTATAACTCAGAATCGACTCAGTGGCAGGGCTTGAGTGTGAATGAGTTCTACCTCTTAGTTCATTGCATGTGCCGGGAGTCTTCCAAGTGGCCACCCAAGGCACTGAGCTTGATCTCTATTCACCTAGAACAACAGAGGAAGCAAAGGCGTCAGGAACAGGAAGAGGAAAGGCAACGTGTGGCTATCCATCTACCGCCATCATCAACAGCCTTCTTTGCCCCGAGACCAGAAGAACTAGATGGTTCCCAACGATCATTTCTGAACATTTTGATCAAAGACTCATCTAGCGACCCTGTTGGTCAGGGTAGAACTGTCCTCTGTGGGTTTCCCAGACTGTCACTCCTGATGGGAGGAGGAAGCTTTGCTGGTGGTTTCACGCTGCAGGCCTGGCAGTCAGCAGCCCAACGCGTAACCACTATGGAACCGGGGCTCCTGGGGTCCTCTGGCAACTGAAGATCAGTGCGGCTTGGCTGGTGAACACCGCCTGCCGTAGGCGTTATAGCCCTTGAAGGACTGTCTCTGTAGGACTGGCCCTTGAACAGTGTGGGTTTGAGCCGTGGAGGTCCACCTCTATGGGGATTTACTCTGAAATGCCCTGCGACCCTTGTCATCTCTGTGTGCGAAGTGTCCGTGTGTCCAGAAACTTGCCCATCAGCAGACAGGTGACCTCTGGACGTTCTCGAACATTTTTCGTCGTGTTTAGCTCAAATCCCTAAACCTTGACTAGCAAAGGGGACCCGTATGCAGTGCGGCTGGCGCTCCTGGAAGTGCTCCCAAGAAGCCGAGAACGTGATGGCAGACCAAGAAGAAGCTGAACCGCTTGATCTGAAGCAGAGATCGAGGGAGGTCTGCCGCTGGGTGGCCGCCATTTCCAGAGAAAGGACTCTCGAGAAAGAACCGCTGTTGACAAGAGAAGACATTCGTTGCCGCTTTGCCGGCAGGGAGGAAACCTTGCACTTGGGTGAAACATCCTTTCACGTCATATTGAAAATGCAGCTTTTGTGTGGGGTTAGTGGGTAAATACATGCACCAACAACTCGTTGCCATCAAGTTGATGCCGACTCATAGCGACACTACACAACAGGTAAAACAGCCCTCTGTGCGTTTCCAGGACTGTACTCTTTATGGGAGTACAAACCCCATCTTTTTCCCAAGGAGCGCCTGGTGGTTCCGAACTTCTGACCTGGCAGTTAGCAGCCAATGTGTAACCACTATGCCACCAGGACTCCTAATACACACATGGTGGCGGTTCATGTGTGGTTGTGATGTTGGGCGCACTGCCGCTGGTGTTTCAAATACCAGCAGGGTCGTCCATGGTGGACAGGATTCAGCAGAGCTTCCTGACTCAGAACAGATGAGAAAGAAGGAATAGGAGGTCCACTTCTAAGGGATTAGCCACTGAAATCCTGCTATCCTCCGAATAGCAGCAGAACATTGCCTGAACCGTGCCGAAAGGTGAGCTCCTCAGATTGGAAGGCACTCAAAACACGGCTGAGGAAGAGCTGCCTCCTCAAAATCGAGTCACAATGACAGGAAAAGCTTTTGAGACCTTCCTTTGCTGATGGGGCGTGGCTCAAACTGAGAAGAGACAGCTGTGAACATCCATGAGTATCCGGAATGTGGAATGTAAGCAGGGGAAGAGCTAGGGAGGGAGAATAAAGCTGCAGAAGCAGTGGATTGCTGAAGGGGGCTCTTCTAGCCGGTCTCTAACTCCCACCAAATGACCTGCCCCTGCACGGTTCTTGCCAGAAGGTGGGAGAAGATACTGAGAGGATTCACCATTTGGTAATTGCAAACAGAATTTTTTTTTTATTTAGTGTCATCCTGCTGTGTATAAAATGAGCCCTCTAAGAAGCAGGAGGAGGGATCTCATGACCAGCAAGAGCCAGGAGTGGAGCGTGTCCTCTGGACCCGAGATCCCTGCACAGTGACCCTCCTGGATCCAGGTGACAGCCGCAGCAGCAGAACCAGGAGCCAGCGCAGGGCACAGAGTGAGGGCCTTCCCAACCCTCGGAGCAAGTGACGAAGAGTGCTTTGTGCAGGAGGCTGGTTTTCAAAGTGGGGTGCCTCTGGGCACAACTCAGGGAGCTGACCCACAAAGTTTGAGCTGAATGCCTTTGGGTTAAGACCTACAGTGGAGTGGTAGGCAGACCTGAAAGAAGTGTCTATCATGTTGTGCTAAACGGCTCCACCCCGAGCACTTCTCACTGGCATTACAACTTGTTAACTTCGTTAATAAGCCCTTGAATCATGAATTTTGTCTGTGAGATCTGTGTAGCCATTGTAATGGATGTGAGAACCTAGAGATTAATTAAAATGATACCAAAACAGTGGGGCAGACTGGTGATGGGTGTCAACTTGATTGAATGGAAGACAGTAGTCCATCAGAGAGAGAAGGGAAATCAAGGAGTGGGAGAAGGGTAAACCATTGGGGATGTTGATTATTGTTAATTCCCCAAACTGTTTAATACAACGTTGATGATCTGAAATGTAAAACTCCACCTAGTTTAGCATTTTTAAGTGTTGGGGGAAAAAGAACAAATAAGTGTGAGTTGTGAGGGGAGAAGAAATCAGAGAAGGGCCGTGAGAATGGTGGTCACTGACAGCGTGAAGTTGTACACGCAGAAGCTGTTACATCGGCGTAGGCTTTACTGTGATGTTCTCAACAATAGCAACAAAGTGAGTCAAGTGTAGGGGAAATCATTATGGGAGAGAAGCGAGGCACAAAAGAGGTCAGGCTCTATGATTCCATTAGTAGGCAATGCTAGAAAATGCAGACTCACGAGTAGCAACAGAGGGAAGATCAGGACAAGGTCAACTGGCATAACAGTTGACAAAGACAATGCTCGATGACGACCCAGGTTGGTGAATAGGGACCGGGGTCTTCAAAGCCCTTGCGTGGCCATCCAAGGTACAACTAAAACAGAGCGAAGGAAATCCAAGACTCGTGGAAACAATTAGTCCACAAGGACTAATGAACCCTGCCAACCTCAACCCTATAACCCTGCCCAGCACCCACTACTGACTCCGCTGAAAGGGAGATCACATTAGAAGGTCCTGAACAGAGTGAGAGGAAAATGCGCCACACAATTCAAAATCACACGCAAGAAGACCAGGCTTACTGGTGGAGCAGAGACTGGCAGAACCCTCTAGGCTGGGGCCTTAGTGGCTGAAGCCACCCTCCTGACTCAATTTTCAGACAAACAACAGACAGCGATATAAGGGATGAAATAACACCAAGAAAGTTACACCAGCCCCTTCAGCATCAGCCTTGGTTCAAGGGCAAAGTTCAGAAGGCAAAGGGTGGGGGTGGGGGCAGGGGGGGGGCACGAAGAACAGAAACAGTAAACACAGGGAACAAGTGGGGTAAGAGATGTGACATTGTTGAGATGGCAACCGATGACACAAAATAAAACATATGGGCATTGCTCAATGAGAAACGGGTCAGCTCAGTAAACCTTCATCCAATTCACAGTGGGGAAAAAAAAACCCCAAACTGGAGGAAAACAAGAGATCAGGGTCCTCCTGTAGACGAGGGAAGGGAGGGCAGAGGGGAGTGGAAGAGATTATTCCTTTGGGGCAGGAGGAAACCTTGGAGGGATGGAAACATTCTCTATCTTCATTGCACATACGCCTCACATGTGTAAACACCTGTCAAAACCTGTCACATTACATCATCTTAATGGGTGCAGTTTATTACATGTAAATTATACCTCAGTTGAGTTACTAGAAAAATGTATAAAGCCACAATAGCCCAGAAAAGGACGTTAACGTCAACAAAAGATACTGTTAGGGGCTGCACTGTGGCCCCCTCCCCGCCAAAAAAATACATGCTGTAAATCTCAACCCTTATTCCTGTGACTCTAATCCCATTTGTTATGTTAATGGAACCGTGCGAGTGGAGATTGAGTCTGAAATCAATCTCTTTGGGGACAATACATGAGAGATGAAACAAGTAAGTGAGTGGCGGAGATGCAGGAAGAGAGCTGTCCAACCACTCAAAGCTGCCCCTGGAGCAGAAACTCAAAGAAGGGCCTTCCCCTAGAGCCGACCCAGAGAGAGCCTTCCCCTAGAGCCAGGGCCCTGAATTTGGACTTCCCCTAGAGCCGGCCTCCTGAACTGTTAGAAAATTAATTTCTGTTCATCAAAGCTACCCCCTTGTGGTGATTGTTACAGGTGCCCTAGATGCCTGAGACAGACGCAAAGACACTCCTGAGCTGCTCAGCTCGGTGTGATGTTGTAAACCCCACTGCTCACCCAACGAGCCTCTGCTCAGGATACGAGGTCTTGGGACTTAGAACTCTCATAGATTGCCCGTCATTAACCTGCACTTCCCTTCTTGATAACCTGTCTGCATCTTGAGCCTCTTTCCTCCCGGGATAGCATCCATCACAACAGGCGAGTATCAGGTATGACCAGTCACAAGCTGCAGGTCCCCCTGGAACAAATGTCCTTTGGTCAAGGAGCCAAAAGTCACTGCAAAGATGCCACCAGACCAACTCAGAAGACACTTGGATGTGAGTGGTCCAATAAGCCGTATCCTTCCCTAATGCATATTCATGGCCGTTCCTGAGCAATCTGTTACATATTCATCACCTTCATATACTTCCTGACACAGTTATCCCCCCTCCCCATTTCACCCCCTGGGATCTGGCTTTGGCGACTCTAGTGCCGGCTCGCTCCTTGTTTCGTCAACCAAAGCAAAGCTTCCTCCCTTGACATCCCTCCGGCAGCTGTCTGTTTCTCAGCTGAGCGCACAAGGCCTGGGTTGGTAAGGATGCCCATGTAGTTTTTTAAAAAAGGAAGGAAGGAGGGGTCCCAGGTGGTCTGCATCTGGGAGGGGCTCATGGAGGGGCAGGCTCATGGGGAGTGGGATCGTCCTAGAAGCGGAGGAGGAGCCATCTGCACAAGAAAAGAGCATCACACATTTCATCGCGTGCCCACGGAGCCTGTGCTTCGATGAGAGGTGTGGTCACAGGAGGCTGGAAGCTCTCTCCTCTCCCTGGGATACGGCCCACCATGAGTCTGTGCTCTGCTGCCTAAAGAGCAACCCTGGGGCCGCAGTGGCTATGAGCTGGGCTGCTCACTGCAAAGGTCAG
>NW_022103898.1:5479642-5486989 GCF_000313985.2 Echinops telfairi | reverse complement strand
ATCTTGGGCAAACATCTGCGTCACGTAAAGTTCACAGGGGAGGAAAAAATGAAGGCTTCAGCTCCTGACATCTTTCTGGTCTTGTCTTTTCTTTGGAGCTTGCTGAACAGGAGCAGAAGGGACAGCCACACTCTTCAGGTCCCCAGAGAACAGAGCCCTCTGTCAACGTACTTCCAAACTCTCTTGGGCTGGAGGACAGGTGGCCAGTCACATCTATCCTGAGAGGTAGCGGGTTTGGCGGGGGTGGGGTGGCTTAGGACAGAGAGCCCCTTGGGCGGCACCATCTCCCCTTCCTCCTCCATGCTGCCCTCTGGCTCCTGCCAGGCCACCCCCCTGCTGAAGTCTCCAGTGCCCTCCCACGGCAAAGCGAGGTTGATTTTCCTTGACTTTCACCCCATCAGGCACCGTGACTGTCCTCTCACTCTGCAGCCTGACTTCTCTGGTGCCCAACTCCACCAGCTGCCCAGGGTGCCCCAGAACACCACCCAGCCCCGCCTCCACACCTCCACCCAGCTCCCGCCTCCCATGCCCACCCAGCCCCAGCCCCAGCCTTCCAGTTGTTCCGCTTGGAATCTTTCTTTCCCTGGGCCAGTCCACCAGCAGTTCCCAGGGCCTTTGACACACATCCGGCGCGGCCACCGGAGACTCTAGAGACTCTTCGGAGGCCACTGCCTGCTGAGAACGCCCTGCTTCTCCTCCTCGGCCCCTCCCCTCCACACGTGGGTCAGAGTGGTTTTTTAAAAACCTAAATCACAGTATGTCCCTGCTCTGCTCCAAGCCCACCAGTGAACAGCAAGACCGCCCCCCCCCCAGGCCCAAAGCCCCCATCCTTCTCCTTCCTACTTGCTGACCATGTTCAGGAAGTCGCCTAGCCTCTCGTCAGACCCTCTATCCTGCCCCCTTCCCTGTCTCAGCGCTCTCTGGAGAGAGTCACACACGAACTTCCTGGCACACCTCACTCTAGTACCTTCTTCCTCCCACCTTCCCAAGTCCAACAGACCCTCCAGGAGAAACGTAAGGTGGTGATCATCTATGGCATCCTCACACGCCCTACTTAAACTCTCCCACAGTGTGTTAGTCCAGGTTGACTAGAGAAATCAATTCATAGATACTCGTATGTGTATAAGAAAGAACTTTATATCAAAGCTCTTTGAGAAAACATCCCAGCCCAGTCCAAATCAAGTCCATAAGTCCAATATGAGCCCATATGTCCAAAACCAGTCTATAAATTCCTCTTCAGATGCACGCAACACATGTAATGGCACTGAATGCAGGAAGATCACAGGTCAGCAGGTAAAACGTCTTGTGGATCCAGTGGTGGTAGAAGCATCTCAGTGCTGGTGTGGGTCTCCACGTGACTCCTCCAGCTCCAGGGCTCTGGCTGCCATCAGCGTAGCTCCATGTGGCTTGTCAACAGGAATGTGCAGCGGAGAGATAGAGTGTATCTGGCATCCAGTGAGTTATTTATTTCTGTTGTGCTTTCAAATGAGGTCATCAAGCTGTGACCTGATTGACAGGCTGGACTCCACCCTTTCCTCAAGTTGACAGGAGATTATGTAACTGCTACACACAGCCTTTGTAGAACAAAGCTCAGACTTCTGGGCTCAGCCCCACACAGCCTCAGGATCTGGCTGTTGCCCCCGTCTTGTACATCTTCCCACCTCGCACTGGAAGACAAGTGGAAGGGGGAGGGGGCGGAGGGTGGAGGTAGCAGGGAGTAAATCCATGCAGTGGGCCATGGCCCTGGGTCATGAGTGCTCAGGGTACAAAGGTAGTTCCAGGCCCCTTCTTGCTGCCCCCACTCCTCCCCAAGCTTCACTCTGCGTGGACAGCTCTTCCCCAACCTTGTGCTCCCAATCCTGCTTGTCGCTCAAAGCTCCGCTTTGCAGTGGCTTTCTCCAAGAATCATTCCTCAGTTAGATGAGCTGCCGAGTCAAGTTTCAATGGAGTGAGGGCCAGGCGCTGAAGATCAGGGAGCTTTCTCAATGCACGCAGAGCCTGGCCCCGCCCCTCCTGCTACGTCAGAAGATGGAGCGCTGAACAGGTGCTGTCCCGACGGCCCTCCAGGTAGCTTTTGGGTGCACTGCCGCCGCCGCTGCTGCTCTGAGAACACTGACCTGGAAACAGTCAAACCAGCCAGCAGCCACCCTGGTGGTGCAGCCTTAAGGTCATGTGACCCCAAGTAGCTGATCCAGAGCCAAGGAACCACTGTCATGGAGTCTATCCCGACTCCCGGCCACCGGACGGGACAAAGTAGAGCTGCCCCAGAGGGTTCCAAGGCTGTAAATCTTTACAGAAGCAGACTGCCACGTCTGCCTCCCGCGCTGGGTTCGAACCACCGACTTTGAGGTAACCAGCCCCATGCTTAAGCCCAGGGAACACCGAAATGCAACCCTTCCTTAAACTCACTGCCGCTGGATTGATAACCCAGAAGAAAACAAAGAGGTCTTGCTCCGAGAGGCGGGACTACTCTCCAGCACCATCTAGTGGCAACTCAGCTCTTGTCGCAGCCGGAAGGGCAAGGAAAGAGGGTAGACCAGGAGGCCGTGAGCAGGCAGACGCATTCCTGGGATTCAATGAAGAGGTGAAATGTGGGGAAAATTCGGTGTTGACATTCACACGAAGCATTTGGCAGAGAAAGGTCTGAGTCTCAATGTGTTTCCTCCAACTGTCTCGAGCAGGGCTCACCAGGATGAGATGATCGCTCATTGGCTCATCCGATGGCAGACGGATGCCACCCAACGAGTCAACAGGTCTTGGAATGAAGCAACACCTGCTGATGCCGCAATGGAGTCAACCAGACTTTACGACCCCTCGGAATTAAAAATGAACTTTAAAAAAGCGATGGCAATGTAGGGATGCTTCTGAGATATTACCAAACCCCTTAAAGGGGATGAGCTGCTGGGCCTGGGGGCTCAGCACAGTTTCAGGGGACACCAAGGTCAATTGGCACAACCTAGGCCACAAAAACAATGCTCTACTTCCTACTAGGATGAGAAGAGACCAGACGGGGATCTTCAAAAGTCGTGAGCAGACAGCTAACGTGCAACCGTTGGTAGGTTCTCGTCCAGAGGAAAGGCCCGTGACATTGAAAGACAGGCTGAAACAATGAGCCCAGTAGGCTAGTGGACCATGCAAGCATCAGTCTCCTCAGCCCTGGGGTTGTTAGGTGCCATCGGTGCTGACCCACAGTGACCCCGTGCACAACAGAACAAAAACACTGCACAGTCCTGCGCAATCCTACACCTGAGCCCATTGTCGCAGCCAAGGTGTCAATCCATTTCATTGACGGCCTTTCTCTTTTCACTGCCCCTCCACTTTACCAAGCATGAAGTCCTTCTCGGGGGATGAGTCTCTCCTGACAATATGCCCAAAGTATGTAAGAAGTCTCGCCACCCTAGTCTCTGAGGAGCACTCTGGCCATTCTCCTTCCAAGACAGATCAGTGTGTCCTTTTAGCAATCCATGGTACTTTCAATATTTTTCTCCAGTGTCACAATTCAAATGCATGGGGTCTTCTTTGGTCTTCCTCAGTCAATGTCCAACTTTCCCATACACCACAACCCTGAGACCAGAAGAACTAGGTGGTGCCCAGCTACCACCACCAACTGCTTGAAAAAATGATCACTATAGATGGTCCTGGAGAGAGTGAGAGAAAAATATGGAGCAAAACTCAAAATCATAAAAGAAAAGAGATGAGACTTGCTGGCCAGAGAGAGACGGTGGAATCCCATTGACTATGCCCCCTCAGTAACCCTACAGGTCTGGACTGAACCCCCACCCCTACCCCACCAGCACCCTGTGTTAGAATCATCAACCATTTAAGATCAGAGGTATAGCATCTGTCCAAGGACAAGGTTCAGAGCGTTAGGGAAGAAGGGAAGCAGGAAGCCCTGGGAGAGACTGGAATGAGAGAAAACGGTACGCTGAGGGAAAGCAATGGATGGGTTAAAACACAATGCAGGCACATTGTTGAATGCAAAACCGATGATCTGCTCTGTTAACCTTCACTGAATCCACAATGCAAAGTTTAAAATTCTAAAATCAATAAACAAAGCAACAGCAGAATCTTAGCATAGGGTGGAAGCCCAGTTCTCTGGATTCCACAGCCACCAGGCCAGGACCACAGCAGACAGAGGGACATGCTGACCCCAGGAAGGCCAGCTAGATCCCAGCAGGGGAAGGAATTCCAGCATAGAGGGGGTGGAGGGCAGAGAAGACACATTTCCTTCACTAATAGTTTTCAGAAGGGAAGGAGTTCCCAACACTGGGAGAAGTGGAAGGCGGCAAAGAGCTGAGATGGGCAGCTATGCATCCATGTCCACACTGATGACTGACGTGACCCTCGGAGTGGCAAGAAGTGCCCCTAGGGTCCTGGGCAGACTACAAGAACACAGCATGAACTCAGGGTGCACACAGCATCTGTGAAGAGGGGGTGTACTATCAAATGCCAACTGATAACAGAAGGCCCACCACCACCAGCAGTAAAATCTAAGTTTTCACCCAGCGGGGAGCCCATTGGCACATGCTGCTGTGACTCCTTAACAAATTCACTTCGTCTAACCTTTTCCCTACCTCTGTCTGAATTTCTTCTTAGGAGCATGACAAGAACGGAGAGTGAGGGGCCTGGAGCCGAGAGCCCTCTTCAAGTAACACCACCACGAGGGTTCACTTAGCAAGAGGCTACAGATAGTGGGGAGTTCTATGATTCAAACAGCCCCAGCCCCTCAATAAGTAACATGTAGAGAGGAATAAAGAAAAGAAGGCAGAGGAGGAGGAGCAGGAGGGAAAGAATAATGCAGGTTCAACTTGTAGATCAAAAGAATGTGCTTAATATCGAAAAGTTTGAAGTAGGCAAGACTGATCTGCTGCGTCTGAGAATGCGCTCGAGTGATAGAACATGCAAGAAACACCAAGAAGTGATTACTCCAAGGGACGGGCCTCTTTTGGGAGAAGGGAGGGAATGTGAGTAGGGGGCCGGGGAGCTTCTGAGATAGTTGTCCAAGTTCTATTTCTTGGCCTGGGTGCCTGAAAGGGTACAACTTATTTAGACTCATTAATTAAGGTACACATTTGTTTAGTGTTTAGAAATTATCAGGTGCCGTCAACTCATTCCAACACATGCAACCCAATGTAACAGAGTAGAACTGCCCCATAAGGCTTCCCAGATCACCAGCTTGGAAGGAAACCCTTTCCCACTCACTAGTCTATGCCAAGGAATTTAGAAAACAGTTACCTGGTCAACCAGCTGGAAGAGGCCCACATTTCTGCGCATTCTAAAGAGCGGTGCTCCAACCGAATGCAGGAAGCATCCAATACGATCATTAACATCCCATTCAAGTAAAATATTGCTGAAGATAATTCAAGAATGGTCACAGCACTACATGGAATTGACAGGGAACTGCCAAAAATGTAAGCCGAATTCAGAAGAGGACTTGAAAGGAGAGAGATCATTACTGATGTCCGATGGATTGTGGTGGGAAGCAAAGAGTGGCAGAAAGATGTTTGCCTGTGTTTTATGGATGATGCAAACGCCTTTAACTAGGTGGATCACAACAAATGAAGGAGCCCTTGGGGGGTGGGGGGGGTGGCATCTTGGGCTGCTAACTACAGTTCAAACCCCACATGCAGAAAGATAATGCTGTTTGCTCTCACAAGGTTTCAGGCCTGCAACCCCTATAGAGCATTGCTATGTGTTGGAATCCAGGTGATTGTAACAACTCGTGGGTAACATTGCAAAGAATGGGAGGATCCTCTTGAGCTAAAACGTTTTTGTTTTGTTTTATTATTATTTTTAATCATTTTATTGGGGGCGCGTACAACTCTGATCACAATCCAGTGTGTCAAGCACATTTGTACATTTATTGCCACATCATTTTCTTTCTACTTGAGCCTTTGGTATCAGCTCCTCATTTCCCCCCTCCCTCATGAACGCTTGAAAATTTATAAATTATTATTTTTCATGTTTTATACTGTCTGATGTCTCCCTTTACCGACTTTTCTGTTGTCCATGCCCCTGGGAGGGGGTTATGTATAGATCATTGTTTTTGTTTTTGATATGATTTTACCAGCCCATTTTCCTTCTTTCACATTAGCTCTTGTTGATTAAAACAGGCTTTTCCTTCAGAATAAGACTCACTCACAGTGTTGTCTTAAGGAATGGGGCCCCGGCCACTGTTCAGATGCAGTGTATCCACAGACCACACTTAGAGAAAGACTGCCGGACTCCTTGTCTATTGCAAACAGTTGACTGATTCAGTTGAGGTCGAGAGAGAGTCTGAGAGAGTCAAGCGTTCTCTTTTTTTCCTACCTAGACGATGCCTACCTGGCCTCACTACCACAATGATAGCATACCATTCCCATACATTGGGATCTATCGAATGCAGACTACAGATCAAAAGGGGGAATAATGCAGGATGCAATTCCAAATTCTCAACAGAATCCAAACTTCCTGAAACCCTCAAGGCTGAATGAACCTCCCAAACTGCTTAAAAGATAATCTTTCAGCCTTCAACCAGGCATATCCCCTAAAATCATCTGCTTTCACCCAAATGATGCTGTTGTTAGGTACTGCTGAGTGAGCTCCAATTCACGGCGACCTTACCTACACAGAGCAAAACACCGTCTGGTCCTGTGCCGTCCTCACAATCACGTCTATGTTTCAGTCCATTGCTGTAGTCACTGTGTTGGTACCTCTCTTTTCAGTCTTTCTCTTTTGCCCCGCCCCTCTCCTCTATCAATGGAACTCTGGTGGTGTCGTGTGTAAGCATTGGGCTGTGATCTGCATGGTTGGCAGTTCAAAACCAGCAGCAGCTCCGTAGGTGAAAAATTTAGGCTTTCTGCTCCTGTAAACAGTTGCAGTCTTGGAAACTCACGGGGGTCAGCACTGACGTGATGGCAGTGAGCTGAGTTGAATTGAATCGACCTTGTCAAGCAGGATGTCCTTCTCCGAAAGCTGGTCCCTCCTGATAACATGGCCAAATTCTCTAGCAGTTTATTGTACTTCCAATATCCTTTGCCAACTACATAATTCAAACGCATCCATTTTTCTTCGGTTTCCTCATTCATTGTCCAGCCTTCTCATGCATATGAGAGGACTGAAAATACCAAGATTTGTGTGAGATCTTCAAAGTGAATACTTCAAAGAGCTCTTTCCCAACAAATTGATCTAATGCACTATGTCATTATTTGATGCCTGAATTGTTTCTTCCACCGCATTAATTATAGATCCAAGCAAAATGAAATCCTTGATGCTCCAGTCTTTTCTCTATTTATCATAACACTGCTTATCAGTCCATGTGTGAGGATTGGATCATGCCTCGGGCTGCTAATCACAAGGTCAGCAGTT
>NW_022103898.1:5475048-5477687 GCF_000313985.2 Echinops telfairi | reverse complement strand
ACGGTTTGCACTCTTAACTTACGGGGTGGTGGTAGGAACCCAGTGCTGCCACAGAATAATGGCCTGGTTGTCAACTTCTGCAAAGAGGACAGCCGGGAAAACCCCATGGCCAAGGCACCTGCAGGTCAGATGACCACAGACTTCTGCTGGCTTATGTCCGCAGAATGGGAGGTCAGGAGATGAGAGGCACAGGGGACCAGGAGATACAGAGGGTTACTCGGAAAGGCCTGGAGTTGACTGTCAGCTGGCAGGGACATGTGTGTGTTCGACAGAAAAGGACTCAGTGAGGTTAAAATACAAAAGCCAGTTCCCATGGAGTCGTCTCTGACTCGAGGCGACCCTCTGTGTGCAGAGTAGAACGGTGCTCCTCGGGTGCTCAGCGGCTGCTTCTCCGAAGTCAACGTCCGGACCAGATCCACTAACCTCTTGCAAGTAGCTCAGCGCTGAGATGTTCCAAACCCCCAAACCAAACTCGCTGCCATCAAGTTGATTCTGACTCCGGGTGATGCTATAAAACAGAGTTGAACTGCCCCTGGGGGGTTCTGAGACTCTAAATCTTTACAGCCTCATCTTTATTCCATGAAGCAGCTTGGGGATTTGAACCATTGATCTTGTGGCTAGCAGCTCTGCCAGGAGGGTCACGAGCCCATGAAGGGCAGAGGTGGTGAGGAGTTGGAGTTTCGGAAGAAGTGGGTGCCCATTGTCACTGAGAGGCTCTCTGGGAGGAAGGACAGGGTGAAAGGAACTCCTGGGGCCTCCCCCACCTTCCCTCTCCTCCCTGCTGCCTCCTCAAGCTCTCCATGGGCTGTTGAGACTACCAATGCCGGAGAGCTATTGTGATCTCTGAGGTGAGGAAATCGTTCACTTTACAAGGTGGTGGGTGTGGCTTTTCACCAGTGACTGCGAGGGCAACAATGAGTACGCAACGTGCACTCCGCCTCCCGAGGCATGGAGGCACACGTGGGATCACCCCTGCTGAGGAGTCCACAGCGGTGGTTTGCAGGTGGCTGAGCCAGGCCAGAGCTGTGCTCAGGAACGCTCCGTGGGAGATCTAATCACCCAACACTCAGAGCAGCGGTTCTCAACCTGTGGGTTGTGATCCCTTTGGGGGTCAAATGACCCTTTCACAAGGGTTGCCTAAGACTATCGGAAAACACAAATTTCTGATGGTCTTAGGAACCTAGACACTGCTCCCTATCCGTCTCCGGGCAGGTCCGCTCTCATGCAGATACACCCACATATGAGTACCCGGCGAGAAGACTGTTACCCATACTACACCATGCTTCAAGACAAAATTTCATTTATTTGTCATTAGAAATAAATATTTCCCGATATATAATTACATATTGTTTATGTGATGAATCACTCTGCTTGAATTATGTTCAATTTGCAACAATGAAAACACATCCTGCATAGCAGATATTTATATGACAATTCATAACAGTAGCAAAATGACAGTGATGAAGTAGCAATGAAAATAATCTTATGGTTGGGTGTCACCACCACATGAGGAACTGTATTAAGTGTCGCAGCATTAGGAAGGTTGAGAACCACTGCTCTAGAGGCATCCTTGTGCAGCGAGGCAGAGCCACTCAACCAGCCAAGAGATTGCTAACAGCCCCCTCGGCTGCCCCCAACCAACTAAAAGAAGAAAGAAGAGCAGCAAGTCACCTGGCCAACCCCAGGGTGGCAATGCCCCCTTCTTCCTCCCTCATCACACGTGTCAAAATTAGTCAAGTCAGCTGTTTTGTCGGGGACCTGCCAACACAGTCTGAGTTTGCGTCAAAACCATTGTAGCAATTACATACGTTCACGTCAACTTGAAGATATAAAAGTATAGGGGTGGCGTCTAGCCTGTCCATCAGGTCATAGCCTGATGATGCCTCCTGGTGCGCATGGCCTTCTCCTAAGGAGGATCCTGGGAACTTCCTCCCTCTCTCTGTCTTCACCTTCTTGCAGCGAGCCATGCTGGGGCCTGTGCAAGCCCTGGAGATGTGTCCACCACCACTGGATCCACAAGACTTCGCCCCACTGACCTGCGATCTTCCTGCATCATTGCACATGGCTTCATGAGTCTGAAGAGGGACTTATGGACTAGAATTGGACTTACAGACTTGAGTGGGACTGGGCTGGGACGTTTTCCTCATATACAATTACTCCTTGATACAAAGCTCTTTCTTATACATATATGAGTGGCAGTGAATTTGCTTCTCTGGTCAACCTGGCCTAACCCAACTCTGAAGATGGTGACGGGGGTCATCACCGAGAAGTATTACACGTGCCTGGGCAATGATTCCACCCCAACCATCACGGATACGAGGAGATCACCATTACTCTCAGCAAGAAGCTTTGCACCGAGATAGCAGGCTTGTTCACACATCTGAGGAAGCAGATTCAGAGAGGTTCCTGGAGAAGTATCTCCCTCAAGCTGCAGGAAGAGACGAGAGAGAGGAGATAGTTATGTTCCTAAGGTCTCCACCTGGAGCAGGAAATCATTAAAATTGCTCCAGACCCCGCAGAAAGGTAGTGTTCTTCTACTTTGGCAGTCTGTCCAACCTGCAAGGCACTCAGCCCACAGTCGGAATCAACGTTAAAATACCATGTGGAGCCGTTTGAACTTTTCCACGATGTAATAGTTT
>NW_022103898.1:5467374-5474843 GCF_000313985.2 Echinops telfairi | reverse complement strand
CCTACAGTGGCAGTTCCACCTTTCCTACAGGGTCTCTATGAGTCTGTGAGTCTCTATGACTCGATAACAGTGAGTTTGATTTTTGGTCATCCCCTACTAATTGCCCTAATATAATGTATTCCCTCCATAATGGAATCTGCTGTGAGCAGCTAATTGGTTGTAAGAAGATTATGGTGGGAAACAGCACCCTACTTCAGATCATAGCCCTGATGCAATCAATTGAAAGGACGTTTCCCCAGGGCTGTGGCATGCTTTTAATATAAATGGGCTCTGTGGAAACTCTTATTTGCTTTTCCAGGGTCTGAATCCTGCACCTGGACCATCAACCTCCAATTCTTGGGATTTGAACCAATGGCCTGCCATATTGCCTGTCAATCCTGGGAGTAGTCAGCAGCCTGCCATCTGACTAGCTGACCTTAAATTCATTTGTCTCTGCAGCCACAAGCCTGGCCTGCTGATCTTGAATTCATTCACCTCTGTAATCACCAGTCTGCCACCTTCCTGATCATCTCCCAAAGCTACCTGAGAGGCTTCCAGCCTAACATCTGAGCCGTGGATTTGGAACCTGCCGCCGTAGTTTCCCACTTTGATAACTGGGCGAGTCCTTTTCTTGATATAAATATATCTATCTAGAAACAAATATGCACAGCAAAAATGAAACACTGCCTGATCGTGCACCATCCTCACAATTGTTGCCTTGTTTGACCCCGTTGTTTCAGCCACTGTGTTGATCCATCTCATGGAGGGCTCCCCCTTTTTCACTGTCCCTCCACATTACCAAGCATTAAGTCCTTTCCCAGGGACTGCTTTTTCCTGCTAACATGCCCTAACTATGTGAGACACAATCTTGTCATCCTCTCCTCCAAGAAACATTCCAGCTATACTTCCAAGACTGTTCTATAATAGTTCACAGTATTTTCAGTATTCTTTGACAGCACCATAATTCCAATGCCTGGATTCTTCTTTGATCTTCCTGACTCAATGTCCACCTTGCACATGCTCAGGTGTGCCTTAGTATTCAAAGGGACATCCATCCTTGCTCTTCAACACTTTAAAGAGGTCTGGTGCAGCGTATTCCCCAATGCAATGTGTTGTTTGATTTTCTGACTGCTGCCTCCATGAACGTTAATTGTGGATCAAAGTAAGATACAATCTCCCGCAGCTTCAAGCTTTTCTCCATTTATCATCATGTACCTGCTGGTTCAGTTGTGAAGATTTTAATTTTCTGTACATTGAGTTGTGATCCACACTGAAGTTGAAATTCTTCATCTTCATCAGCAAGTCCTCCAAGTCCTCCTCACTTTTTCAGCAAGCACAGTTGTGTCATTGTTGTGGGTTCAAGCATTGTTGTGGGTTCAAGCAAAGGTTGACCACAATAGTGTCCAGCAAAAAAATTGAAGAGTCTTTTATTAGGCTAGCCACTGCAGAGAATTAAGGCATTCTCCTTAGTCCCCAAAGCAGTTACAAGCAAGTGTATAAGGGCTAAAACCACATTCTGGTTGGCTCGCTCATTGGGGACTTTCTGGTTAAGTGAGCAGGTTTTACAGAAGAAGGATTGCAAGATTAACTATAACATCCAGAAGCAACAATAGCAAGATTGATTATAACATCCTGGCTCTGGGTACATATGGTACGTTTTGGGAGCAACCACCAGTGGGGCTTTCTGAGAGGGAGGGAAAGGAGAGCAGGTCACCTAGCAGTCAACAAAATGGAGTTAATGCAGCGAGTTTGCATCAGCATACCAAAGATGGTTAATAAGCCTTCCTCTGATCCTGATTCTGCATTCTTCTTCATCTGGTCCAGCTTCGTGGATGATCTGGCTCAGCATGTAGATTGAATAAGGATGGTGAAGGGATGCCTCCCTGATGCACACCTTGCCTAATTTTAAACCATTCAGCAGTCTCTTGTTCCATGTGAACAACTGCCTCTTGGTCCATGTACAGGTTCCACATGAGCACAGTAAAGTGTTCATGAATCCTATAGTTTGGGGTGATCCAAACAGTCAAATGACTTGGTATAGTTAGTGAAACACACGTAAAGATTTTTCTGGTATTTTCTACTTAAATCAAGACCCATCTGACATCGGCAATGATATCCCTCTGGCCACATTCTCTTATGAATCCAGCTTGAATTTCTGGAAACTCCCTGTCTATGTACTGCTGCAACTCTTCTCAAATGATCTTCAACAGAACTTTATTTGCTTGTGACATTAATGATATTGTTTAGAAATTTTCTGTATTCTGTTGGGTCACTTTTCTTTTGTATGGGTACAAATATGGATCTCTTCCAGTTGGTTGACCAGGTACCTGTCTTCTAAATTTTTTGGTATGGGTGAGTGAGTGTTTCCAATGCTTCTTCTGCTTGATGAAACATTTCAATTGGCATTCCATCAATTCCTAGAACCTTGTATTTGGCTAGTGCCTTCAGTGCAGGCTGGTCTTCTTCTCCCAGTACCACTGGTTCTTGATCATATGCTACCTCTTGAAATAGTTGACAGTCGGCTAGTTCTTTCTGATGCAGTAATTCTGTGTATTCCGTCCATCGTCTTTGAATGCCACCCACATCATTCAATATTTTACACATAGAATCTTTCAATATTACCATTTGAGGCTTGAATTTTTTTCTTCAGTAGCCCTAGGAAATTAACACACACCTGACCCAAGCCGTGTTTTTTTCAATCACCTCATATGCATGTGAAAGTTGAACATTGAATAAGGAAGACCAACGAAATATCAACGCATTTGAATTATAGTGATTGCGAAGGATATTGAAAGTACCATGGAGAGCCAAAGAACAAACAGGTCTCTCTTGGACGAGGTAAAGCCAGCATGCTTCTTAGGGGCAACAGTGGCTAGACTTTATCTCATGTACTTTGGACATGTTATCAGGAGAGACTAGTGCCTGAAGAAGGGCATCATGCTGGGAAAAGCGGAGGACTGGGAAAGAGAAAACTTCTCCATGACATTAACATGGTGGCTGCCACAATGGGCTCAACTATAAGAACAATGGTGAGGCTAGTACAGGACCGGACGGTGTTCTGCTCTGTTGTCCACAGGGTCACTGTGAGTCTGAACCAACTCAATGGCCTCTAACCGCAACAACTCCTGGAACAGTTGAAAATACCGGATTGATTAGTAGCCTTCAGTCCTCGTGTCTCCACCTGAAATCTAAAAGGTTACAAACAAGTTGCTTGCTATTGATTGAGCATCTACACTATGATGATGCTGAGGATATTTGAGGGGGTACACCCCAAAAAAACAGAATTGTGCTCAGTGGAGCAGAGCTTTCACAGTATGCATTTTTCCTGCTGGCTGAGCATCAAGCAACTCACTCTGAGTCAGTGGTGCACCCACTGGCATCACCCAGGAAGATTCTCTTTGGTCACAGTGAATTTTTTTGTAAAATGAGTTTCACTCAAACCTCTTTTTGGTGGGTGATGGCCTATTTAAGAGAACACCATGCAGCTATGAAATTTTGTTTCCTGCTCAGGAAAATTGTTGTAATGTTGAACATAGATTATAAGGAGAGTACTCTGGAAAAAACTCAAGGGTACAAGTGGTTTCTGTTTCAAAACAGAGGTTGATGACCAACCTCGTTCCGGACATCCATCGACTTCCCAAAAGGATGAAAATGTCAATTTGTAGTGCATTTGGAGTTCGTTCCACCAGGTCAGACTGTTAATCAAGCTAGCTATTTAGTGGTTCTGAAAAGATCGCATAACAGCGTGAGACAAGAAAGGCCTGATTTGTGTCAGACTGGGGACTGGTTTTGCAACCACAGCAATGCACCTGCTCACGCAGCCATCTTGGTGCACCAATTTTTGGAAAAAACAGCATGCCTCTCTAGCCCCCACACACCTTACTCACCTGACTTTACTACGTGCAACTTCTTTTTGTTTACATGCATGAAAAGAGACATGAAAGGGCAGCAATTTGACATAGTAGAAGAGTGGGGGAAAAAACGAGGGAGGGGCTGTCAGTCATCCAAACAGATGAGTTTGAGAAATGTTTCCACGAATGGAATCGCGGATTTGAAAAATGTACTAAGTGTAATGGCGAGTACTTTGAAAGTGACAAGGTTGTTTGTAAAAAATATATATTAAATACATAGCTTTGAAAAAAATTATGTTTTGGGGGGTGCCCCCTCATAGTCTTCACACTCACGAATGCACAATCCAGACAAGATCACACACACATGTGTGCGCACGCATGAAGAATCTACATTAAGCTGTAAGAATTACACTACTCCTCAGTACAGCAATGGGCAGACTATAAACCCATGAGGATTCTTTACTAAGTTCTTTACTAAACAAGTTCCTGGTGTAATAACAAGTTCTTCAAAATGGTACCAGGCTGGGAAGGCTGGTTCCATTCTCTGGCCAATGTCGATATGAGCCAACTAAGCAACCATATAGTAAACCCACCTGTTGAGGACTGGATGTGTTCTGCACAAAGATATGGTGAAGGCATAACCCTGGAACCTGTGAACATGACTTTCCTTGGGATTCAGTCTTTGAAGATACTATCATTTAAATGAACAAAAGGCCATACTGAAGTAAGGTAGGTCCTAACTCAGTGAACAGTAACCTTATAAAAAAGAGAAGAGAGATACAGAGCAAAGGCAGCCATGTGAAAGCAAACACAGCCATGTGAAAGCAAACGTTGGAAGATGTGTCTGTGAGCCAAAAAACACCAGCTGGAGGAGGCTGAGTTCAAGCTGGGCCATCAAGGATGATGTCATAGCTTGGCAGTTACATAACTTACTGTCAACTTGAGGAAGGGGTGGAGTCTAGCTTGTCACTCGAGATGCAGCTTGATGACCTCATTTGGAGGTGCCAAGGAGATAAATAGCTCACTGGAGGCCAGACGCACACTCTCCCAGAGAGACATTCCTGTTGACAAGCCGCATGGAGCTACGCTGATGGAGCCAGAGCCCTGGAGCTGGAGGAACCACATGAAGACCCCTGCCAGCACTGAGAAGCTTCCACCGCCACAAGACTTTCCACCCACTGGCCTGTAATCTTCCTGCATTTGGCATGTGGCAGGATTCTCCACGAAACGAAACCAGGAAAACTTACGATTTTATGTATACATAAGAGAATAGGTTTATACAGCAAGAAGGAATACAAAAGCTAATTAGTCCACACAGCCCTACAGAGCATTCAGTTCAACTCACTTCTGTGGAACATTTAATATACTGGAAGTCCTTCAACTCACATGGGCTGCTGGGTCCAAGGTCAAGGAAGCAGACAGCAGAGTCCTCCCTGGAGCAAGGCAGGCAGAGTCTGTGAACATACAACAGGCAGCAGTGTGGGTCAGCAACAGTCAATAGCTCATTAGTTTAGGAAAGCAGGCCTGAATGGGATATCAAACAAAAGCAATGCAAGGCAACAGAATCCACCAGCCTCAAGCTCAAGCAATGTAAGCACCTGGCAGCATGGCGACGCAGGTCTTGAAGGAGCCTCAAGGTCTAGCAACACAAGCCACGGATTGGCCTGGCCCAAAGGTAGTGTAGCTCACAGGTTGAGGCAGAGAACTAGCTATGGCAGCAGCAAGCACGCTCCAGTACACTCTGATCACCAGAGTGCAAGAGAGATGGGGTGGGCCTTGCAGAGCCATTTACCTCTTTGCCCTCCAATCAAACTGTGACCTGATTCATCCCACATGTTCCTATTGGCCAGGTTGGCACAATAAACCTACCTGTCACAGTCCACCCCTTGCCACGTTGGCACCTGTACACAATTCTTTAGCCATCTATAGTTTATAAACATTAATGAAATCACGTTTACATTTAACAGTATACATCTGTCATACATCTAAATGAAAACACACTGAATCTAACTGTATCTGGTACATTGTACATGAACAAAGGAAAGATATTCAATTAGCACATATACAGAAGATAAACTCACAATCACAAACTTCGCTTTTGCAATTGATCACATGGTTGTAACTGATAGGTAGAACTACCTTCTTCTACCACCCATACTGTGTTACCTTTGCCCTCGGCCAGCACCTCAGCTGGCCATGGTACTTTGCCTGGTGGGGTGACCAGACCTTCATTCCTGAGGAGTCTGGGTCATTAGACGTCCTGCAGGATTGGGTTGCTGTAGTTTACCATTTACGTTAATCACGGGACATGGTAGTACTAAGAGATGACTTAGGGGCTCTCCTGAATTCCAGACATATTCTTCTTTATCTTCATTATGTAGCACCAGTCCAATTTCTCCTTGGTAATCAGAATCAATCGCACCACTCACTACAGTGACACCCTTCCTGACTGGTTGACCCAAAGGCTTGAGCAACCCAAAGTGGCCAGGGGCCATTCTCAGCTGAGGTTCAGTGGAATCCATGCTGTGTTTCCAGGTGGGAGAGTGCCTTGCTTCAGGACTAGAACCTCCAGGCCTGAAGGGGATAGGGTTGTTGGGACAGGAAGCAATTAGATGTGGAGGTTGTCTGTAAACCACCTCCCTTTTATTTCCACACCTGCTACAGGTAAGACTTTGAGATAAAGGGGCAGGACACTCTGGGAGGTATGAATGACAGGTGCCAATACAGAGCCAGGAAGGTGCCACTGCATAGGGAAGGAGGTACAGAGTAATGTGAGAGAGGCCACTGTGCCAAATGCCACTTACCCAGAACTTACCCAGGACCTTTGTTCAGGGGACACTCCACTGGGATTCCATACACATGTCATCCCACAACACTTCTTTCTGGGCTCAGAGCCAGAAGAAGACCCTTTGGGATGAGGGTTTTGGTATATCACTCACATCACACGCTGGTCAACAGACCCAAGTGTCTCAGCTACTATGCAGCTGTAATAGAAGTACCACACGTGGATGGTTTGGAAACAAGCAAACAAATAAACAGTGTGCAGTTCAGGAGGTTGAAGTCCAAAGCCAGGGCCCTCGCTGTAGCAGAAGGCTCTCTGTAGGCTCCAGGGAAAGCATTTCCGTCAACTTCTCTGTCCCCGGCCTGCCTCGCGGCTGGGCACGCTCCACGTGGAGTCCGTCTCCCACCATTTATGTTTGCTTATCCCCGCATCTCTTGTGCTCTTGTTGATATCTCAAACGTGATCAGGTTTAAAACACCCCCTCCCCTGACAGGGCTCCATTAGCCTGACAAAGAAAACCTGACAGGGGCCAGGAGTTAGGATTCCAAACACTTATTTTGCTCTTCTGGAGTACCCTGGAGTCAAGTTCTGACAGGCTCTACGAGAAAGGCAAGAACCGCCCACAGGGTTTCCTAAGCTGTGACGTTGACGAAAGTGGGTGTGGCCAGGTCTTTTCTCCCGTGGAGCTTCGTGTAGGTTTAGACTACGGACTTTTGAGTTCGCAGTCAAGCGCTTCACCATTGCACCACCAAGACTCCTTGCAACACATGTTTTGAGGAGATACCATTCGACCCCTAACATGGCTCTAACACTGCTTGACACAAATCAGATTAAAAATATAAGCAATCTGGATTTTT
>NW_022103898.1:5462622-5466555 GCF_000313985.2 Echinops telfairi | reverse complement strand
ACTTTTTGATAGCCGGGCACCATCAGCTTTCTTCGCCACATTTGCTTATGCACCCAGCAATCTGGATTTACCAACGTCTTTGATTCTTAAATTTCAACTTACAGTGGTTAAGATGTGGCTTCTCATAAGGGATCAAGCCCAAAGATATCCATGTAGCAATGTCCCAGTAGAAGATGTGTCTGACCACATCCCCAGGATGACGCCCTGGAAATGTTGATCAGTGGAACATGGGCTTTCTGCCCCCTCACCCTCTTCCTCTGGAATCACAGGCGCCTATGCCCTGAATCAGAAGTCTCAGACGGGGAGGGTCATTTCTGTCAACTGCCCTGTCTTACTCCTTTGCCAATGTTCCTTCGTCACTTCTTTTCTGATACATGAGGAAGGAAATGGGTCAGATCTTGGCACATCTTGTTTCCAAAAATGGCCAACCACTCTGTTAATAAAATCCAATCCGCCTCTGAAATTCTCCCACATGCAGCCGCCAAGGTATTCGCATTACAGCGTAGCTTGCTTTCTTCAAAAGTGATTAGAGCAAATTTGCTCACGAGGGGAAGGTGATGAAGAAGGAGACAGGATCGCCGAGGTATCTTGGGCACCTCCCTTGAGAGGCAATTAGAGTTTCTTGGCAATCATTTACTTTCAACTCTGTTATAATTTTCAGCAGTGGGTTAAGTTGCTCCCCCTATTAATTAGTGCAAAGATTCATCAACTGATGATGAGAGGAGGTGGGAGGAAATCAGTGTGGGAAATGGAAAGGATGGATTAACTCCATACATTGATCCCCGCTGTGGTTGTCTACAGCGGGTTTGGTTGACGTTTAAAGGAGCGATTATCTTTCACTGGTTGTGACAGTTGTGCCTCGGTTGTGACAGTGAGAGCAAGACTTGCTGCCACACACGGTTCACGTGGCACGGTGAAATCTCCCAACGCTGAGTGAGGCCTTTTCCAACCGGCCCAGGTAAGAGTCGCTTCTGTTTTTCTTCTTGTTGCTCTGAGAGCTGTCGCTTGTAAGTGCGTCCCTCGTGTCCTGTCTGGGGACACAGCTGTGCGGTTTCCTTGTGACTTGGCTGTCTTGTACTCTTTTGATCGTCTCAGTGAGAATGTAAGCTTAGAATGGAGACCGGAGGCACTCCACACATGCCCAGAACTGAATACTAATTTTCCTCAAGTGACTTCAGAGATCATTACTTCTGTTCTCTCTTGGATTGATAGGGTTTTTGGTGTCTTATTTTGTTGTTATTGTTGGACTATTTTTGTGTATGATTTTCTTTATATGAAACCTTTATGTCGATAGAGATAGTAACTAGATTAATAGTTATGCCAGAGGAGGTTTGGGGGAAATGGGGTGCTAATCATAATGGGTACAAGAATGAAGACATGTTCTAAAATCGATGGTGATGATGACCACACAACTCTTTTTGAACTATGTAAACCATTGAATTGTATGGTATGTGAAGTCTATGGCAATGAAATTGTTAGAAATAAATGAGTAAAAGGGGAAAAAAGAAAATCATCACTGCTTTTGTTACTGGAGCAAGTTTCCAATGGAAAGTTCTTTCCCTACTCAGTCAGGATAACGAAGCAGGAAACCAAGCTTATCGTGCGAGCCCCAAGAGAACTACCTTGCAAGGGGGAGGCATGGAGGGGCCTGTGTTAGTCCGGGTTGACTAGAAAAAAAATTCATACAGTCATATGTGTGTAAGAGAGAACTTTATATCAAAGAGCAAATGTACATTAAGAACACATCGCATCCGGTCTAGATCGAGTCCATAAGTCTGATATTAGCCCATGTGTCGATACTAGTCCATATACTCCTCTTTAGACTCATGCAGCCATGCAATGACACAGAATTCAGAAAGATCACAGGCCAGTGGGTGGAAAGTCATGTGGATCTAGCAGTGGTGGAAGCATCTCAGCGCTGGTGTGGGTCTCCACGCGGCTCCTCCAGCTCTGGCTCTGGCTCTATCAGTGTGGCTCCATGTGGCTTGTCAACAGGAATGTCTCGCAGGGAGTGTCTGTATCTGGCCTCCAGTGAGCTTTTTATCTCTTTCGAGCCTCCAAATGAGGTCATCAAGCTGCAACCTGATTGACAGGCTAGACTCCACCTCTTTGCAAGTTGACAGAAGATTATGTACCCACCACAGGGCCTAAGGCAATGCAGACCAAGTCTCCCTGAACAAAGAAAAAAAGACATCTTTTTAAGGGAGTTTAGGCAGGAAGAAGATTCTGTATATTCGTGAAAGGAGGTAGAGAATTCTGGAGATTGAATCCCTAGAGGTGGGTTTACGGTAACTGGGTTTGCAACGGGTGTTTAAAGTGGGGAGCAGGGCAAGGGCTTCTGGGGCAGGGGGGTAGCATCACTTACGATGGGGTGTTGTGCATATGCTGGACAGCCAGCCCTTAGCGTCCGAGTCCTCTGCTTGGGCATTCTTTACTCTTGGGTTTAAGTCCAGGCCACAGGCGTATGGTCTGCTTTTCCATTCCATCTGAGCTGGCCAAATGCTGAATGATGCAGACCAAGGAGTGCAATGCAAACATGTAGCTTTTGCCAGAGGAGACACATAACATTTTTTTCAAGGGCAGGGAGGAATTGAAAATGATGAGGGCTATTGTACTGTGCCACACATTTAAAGGTTACCTGGGTGCAGGACCTGATGGAGCCCGTAGGTATGGACCTAGGCAAATCCCTCAAGGGCACCTGAACTCAAAATCGTGTTGCTGTGAACAAGGTGTGGGATTGCCTGTCACTGTGGCCTTCAAAGCCAAAGACCACATCGAATGGAGAGGCTCTAAGATTATTCTACAAGCAAGAAACAGCAGGAAAGAGAAGTGGCGTTTGCTACCTCCACACTTCTCCCATAATCCAGTGAAAATAAAAAATCAAGCAAGTTATAGATACCCTTAATGATGTGCCCAAATATATAAAATGTTTGCTAATAATCACAGGAATCAGTTGACACCCCAAATCATGTGACCAGAAAGGGACTTCACAACCATCCCAGGCAACAAGGATCTATACCGACATTTCTCCCATGGTGACCAGACTTCCACCCCCGAAGCCTCATGCTCCATTGCCTTCCCAAACAGGGGCTGCTGTGTGCCTGACCACTGATCTTGATAGCTTTGCTATGGGTCTTCCTGAGTTAGAACATCCTGACTGACTGAGCTGAAAAGTCATTTTACTGTGAAGGAGGGGGCCGTTACATGTTGGATTTCCAACACAGTCAGTCGTAAACTATGTCATATTGCCAGTATTTTGGTTAACAACGAGCTCACGTGTTCACCTCTCCAGCAACACGGGGGTGGGAGAACCCAGCTCTTGCATAGCCTATCTCCCCTTAAGGACTGTGCCACCTTCGTGAAGGAGACTCAGTGACCAGGCTGGCTGGGAGCGTATGTGATGGCAGGTGGCCCACAGCTGAAGCTGCGATTGGTCAGCCAACCTGTGGATGGAGATGAGGACTCTAGGGCGGCTCTGGGCTCAACTATTTCTCTCTTGCTCCAGGACAGAACTTTCTTCTCTGACCTTTAAAATATTGTTGGTCTTTTTTTTCTTACTCTTTATTTTTATTTTTTAAATATTTATATTATTATTTTCTTCTTTCTGCTCCTTTTTATTTTTTGACTGTTTCTGTTAAGTTTCCCAGTTTATGAAGCACAGAAGGAGTGGATGCATAGAGACAATAGCTGATGCAATGGTTTATGGGGACCGGGGTCGGCAGGGGGAGGGGAATTGGGAGCAAATAATGAATTCAGGAGAGGGGTGGGAGCACCAGAACTGATTGTGACAATGTATATACAGCTCTCTTAATAAGTGATCAACTTTGGAAATGTATGCTATGTGACTACTATAGCAAGAAATCTACTAAAAAATAGAAAATAAACCAAATTTGACCAGTGGTTACCATGAAGGAGGAAGCGTTTTTCCTAAGG
>NW_022103898.1:5440492-5452014 GCF_000313985.2 Echinops telfairi | reverse complement strand
CCTTGGCCTCCCCAAGTTCCGGCTAAAGAGGTGCAGAAGCTGGAGGGTGCTCTGTAACCACCCTCACACCCACGCCCATTGAGGGTGCTACTGGTCATTGTGTTCCTTGATTAGAGACATTGTCTTTATTTATTTACGGTGTGTTTGGGCACATTGTACTTGTTGACTTGGACACGTTGTATTGATTGATGCGGGGGGGGTCACGGTGAATGCAATCTTGCTAGACAGGTCACTTAAAGATCTGACAACAAAGAAAATGACTTCCAATGATTGCAACTGTGCTGACGTTTAACTGTCTCTCTTCTGGTCCCAGGAGGAGAGAGACCGAGAATTTAAGACCCTGCCTTTAGGGACATCCATTAAGCAAGGATTTCTCTCTGTACTGTGGATTTGCCCCAGAGATGCTTACTGTGACTCAGAGAGTGAGCCCCCAACACAGACTGTGGTTAACACCCCCACCCCCACCCCACCCCTGCCGCTGACAGGTATTAGCTTTGTGATCTGAGCAACCCATTGAGGTGGACGACTTTTAACTAAATAGCACATGTGAAGCTTCTTTGCGGGAAGCCAAGAGCACAGCAGAGCGAGGTAGCTGCTTTAAGCAAATCTTATAAAACAGCCAGAAACACCAGACGACCGGTCTGTGTAGTGCTTAGGGTTTACTCACCGCAACAGTAGTTTACGCGTCTACAGGGACAAAGGAGCAAACTCCCATACACATTATTGGTGGAGATACTGCACACAGGAAGGGCTCCACTTAGCTCCCAAATCGCTTCCCAATCTCCCAGATCCCAGAGCACCTTCAAATCTCATAAGCAATAAAGCAAATACTACGCAAAACCGTCAACGTTACCAGTCTGGGGCGGATGCTGTGTCAGCATCTTGGGAGGAAGGTGAGCGTCTCTCAAGGAAGGCCGTGGGTTCGCGTGCCCTGGTTCGTGGCATTCCCTTCAGCTAAGGGACGCGGCCAGGATGCATCTTGCCCTTGAACGGGGCACGGGCACCAGGTGCAGGGAGAAGCCGGCATGTCCCCTCAAGCGGAGAGCCTTCCGTTGCCTCCTAGGCATGTGACAGTTGGACAGTGAATAAGGAGGATCAAGAAAGAAGTGATGCCTTTGCATTGTAGTCTGGAGAAGAATACTGAAAATACCACGGAATGCTGAAAGGACAAAGCGATCAGTCTGGGAAGAAAGATGGCCAGAGTGTCCCTTAGAGGCCAGGATGGGGAGACTTCCTCTTATGTCCTTTGAACAGGGCGTCAGGAGCGACCACTCCCTGGAGAAGCTCATCCTGCCTGGCCCAGTGGAGGGGCAGCTAAAAAGAGCAAGGCCTTCAGGGAAACGGACTGACGCAGCGGCTGCCACCCTGAGCCCAGACACAGGAACCATTGTCGGGAGGGTGCTGGGCCTGGTAGTGTGCCATCCCGTTTTGCACCGGGTCACCATGGGTCCGATCTGACTCAACAGCACCTACCAACACACATACACACATGTGTATACATATACACACATATATGTATATGTCTGTACATATATATATACATAGATACACACACATACATACATACCACAAGCCACTGGTGGTTGGCTACTGAGATAATTATCTGAGGAGCAGCCTACTTACACAGCAATTAGGAGTGTTCTTAGGGCAACTTCCTTCTTTAGGACACAGCCATTACAGGGCTCCAGGGGTCAAACCCTCGGGTGACGTGTTATCATTAACTGTTGTTGTGGCTGCTGTCAAGTCAGCCCATGGGGGCCTGGGGACCCCAGGCACAGTGGAGTAAAGCACTGCCCTGACCTGCACCACCCCGAGCAGCACCCTCCCCACACCAGTTCCAACTCAGACTGCCTGCGGTGACCCAGAACATTTTTATTGGCAATTTTTCAGTAGGTCGCCATTTGTCTTCCTGGTCTGTCTTCCTCTGGAAGCTCTGCCAAAACGTGCTCAGCATCAAGCAGCAGGCAAGCCTTCCCTGACTTCACACGAGCAGCATTGGGTGGGAATTGAACCCTGGTCTCCTGGGTGGAAGCAGAGAATTCTCCAGCTGAATCACCCGTTTAGCGTCGTTGTGATTATGAGCATCATCATGCGGGATGCCTGGGCATCAACGGATGAACGGAAACCAGAGATGCCACCTGTGCACAGTGAAGTGGGCAGGCACTCCATGCTGCAGGCATGCTGTCCTCTGATGTCCGCTTAGCTTTGGCCTAACAAGCCCAAGGGTCTGCTTCTAAACCATCTCCCACCTGGGCTTCATGGGGTCCAGAAAAGGAGGATGAATTGAAAGACAGATGTGCAAAATGGTGTGTCAGATGCATTGAGAGAAAGCAGCATTCTGAGAACTCCCTAAGATTCTCAGTAATTGGGGGACAAGGGAGGGGAGACTGTCTCCCAGAGCCTTGAGAAAAAGAGCCTTGGTGCTTAAGGTCTTGGTTACAAACCAGAAGGTCAGAAGTCCCAGCCCACGAGCCACTCTGCAGAAAAAGAGATGTGTCCATCTTTCCATGAAGGTTCGCAGCCATGGAAACCCCGTGGGGCAGTTCTCCTTTGTCCTGTAGGGTCACTATGAGTCAGAATCAGGCCTGGAGCCGAACCCACCCCTATGGATGAGCTTTCAGCCAAATGATAGCCATAAGGTGGACAGTAACATGAGGAAGGTCCTCACTCCTTAGAGCAACCAGCCATATGAGATCAAATGGGCAGCACTTGTCCAAGGAGAAAGCTCTGAAGGCAGGAAGAGATAGGAAAGAAAGACAAATGGGAATCATAAGCCCTGGTGTGTGGGAAGAGAGTTGTCACACTGTAGTTGCTGCAACCCATGTCAGGAAACACAATTTGTAGGAATTGTTGAAGAAAAAGCTAACTTGCTCTGTAAACTTTCAACTAAATCAGAAAATGTTAATGAGATCGTGTAGGACAGGGTGAGCCCTAAACCTAATCACTGCTGAGAAGTGTTGTGGTAGTTATATAATCTGGTGTCAACTTGAGACTATTAAGAGTGAAGGGGTGGAGGTTAGCCTGTCAATCAGGTCGCAGCTTGATGACCTCATTTAGAAGCGCTAAGGAGATAAAGGGAGGCCAGACCCACACTCTCTGCTACACATTTCTGCTGACAAGCCACATGGAGACACAATGATGGAGCCAGAGCCCTGGAGCTGGAGGAGCCACGTGGGGTCTCATGCCAGTGCTGAGATGCTTCCACTGCCACTGGATCCACTAGACTTTCCACCCACAGGCTTGTGGTCTTCCTGCACTCAGCCTCATTGCCTGGGTTGTGTGAGTCTGAAGAAGAATTTATAGACTGGTATCGGACATATGGGCTAATATCAGACTTAGGGCTTGATCTGGAGTGGGCTGGGATGTTTTATCAATATTTAATTGCTCTTGTCTATAAAGATCATTCTCATACACATGTGAGTGTCTCCCCAGATTTGTTTCTCTAGCTCACCTTAACACAGTACTTTATACTTCGTACTTTACTTTATCCGTTGTACTCTCTCATTGCAAAACTCGATTCTCCCTTTGCAGGTTTGCCAGAGTGGGCTATCAAGCCTTTGAAAGTCTCACCTCACCTCCAGCTCCTAATTCCCCAAATGATTCTGCAGCCTCTTATCCATCGTTTGTTGTTCCCGCTGCTAGCTGCCATCGAGTTGGTTTCGACCCTACACTCAACAGAGGGAACCACCGCCCTGTCCTGCACCATGCTCACGATGGTTCTTATGTTCGAGCCCAGTGTTGCAGCCGGGATGCCAATCCATCTCAATGAGGGCCTTCCTCTGTTTCCCTGCCCCTCCACTTCACCAAGCCGATGTCTCTCTCCTCACAGCATGTCCAAATTCTGTGAGATGAAGTCTCCCATCGTTTGGCCCCTGCCCATCACCTGTTGGGGAGGGCCGAGGTGGACTGCCCCTTACTCTCTTTCAGGGAGCATCCAGGCCCCAGGTGGGCGAAGTGAGCGGGATGCTTTGCAGGAGGATGACAGAGCAACTTGCCCAAAGCAGCTGGGACACTTTCGGCACTGGGCTCATTCCCTTGATTACTTAAATACACAAGGGATGGCAATTATTCCTGGAAATAAGGAGGCGTGATGAGCGGCTGTTCTCTGAAGGATAATGAAGCATGCCAAGTGCTCTGTCATCCTCACACTGCACGGCGTGTCAGCAACCGTGCCTTCTTGCCTGGCCAGCAAGCCAAACGTGGCTACCAGGCTGCTCTGAGTGAAAGGCAGCCGACAAAGGACAGCTGTCCAGAGGTTGTGAAACAAGTGCGTCTCTGTCCTTCTGTTCACACGATGGGTCTTGAGGGGACTGTTAAGCACACAGTTAACGGGAGAGGTGTTGTATTGACCTAAGAAGATTTGATGCATTTGAATGGCAGTGCTGGAGTAGACTCATGAAAGCACCCTAGACGGCTAAAAGGACAAACCAATCGGTCTTGGAAAAAGCAGTCAGGATGCTCCTTCGCGGCAAGGATGGGAGACTTCATCTCACAGAATTTGGACATGCTGTGAGGAGAGAGACATCTGCTTGGTGAAGTGGAGGGGCAGGGAAACAGAGGAAGGCCCTCATTGAGATGGATTGGCATCGCGGCTGCAACACTGGGCTCGAACATAAGAACCATCGTGAGCATGGCGCAGGACCGGGCGGTGTTTCCCTCTGTTGTGTGTAGGGTCGAAACCAACTCGATGGCAGCTAGCAGCGGGAAGAACATTGTTTGGACCAATAAGAAAAGGACAGAAGCTTCTAAAATAGGTTCTGATGGTTTAATCCACCCACCTGTAAGTCCCCTACTTCAAGCAACAAGTGCTGTGACTTGTGAATCCCGTGCTCAACCACAGGATCCCCCTGGACATGCTAGAGTCGGTCAACAAGCCCAGCTATGAAATCACAGGGGCTTCCGTTACATTTTAAAATCTCCAACTGTGCAGGGGTTGTGTCAAGACCCATCCTCCATCGGTCTCTGGCCCCTCGGTGGTGATGTTTGCAGCTCTCTGGCCTCCCCTCTCAAGAATTCTGTGCTCCTCCATGGAGACCGCAGCAAAGGACAGCACCAGCAGCCTCGAGGCACTCCAGTTGGGTTCCTTTGCAGTTTCCTTGGGTTTGGGGAACAAAAAAGCAGAGGAAGGGGCAAGATCAGGGCCCCCGGGTGGACGGGGTGAGGTTCCCTAACACACATCCGGTAGGAAGCCCTTGCTCCCCTTGAAGAGTGAGCAGGTGCATTGTGGGGGAGAGCAATTCCTCAGAGCACCCTCCCTGACCTTTTTCTCACCAATTCCATTTTCAATTTTCTCCAGACTTCTTCAGAATAAGCGCCCGTGATCACCCCAGTCTCTGAGTAACAAGGGTTACCAACGCAGGTCTCCTTCTGCTCGGCCGAGAGACAGGGCCTGGGTGACAGTGACTTGGGAGCATGACGTGGTGGAGCGAGCAAGGAGCAAGTCCAGACTAGAGCCGCCAAGGCAAGCTCTCCCCCAAAATGGGTTTGCGGTGTTGTATCTGGACACCAGGAAGCCAATCGAGGGGGCTCATGAATATGTAACGGATTTCTCAGAATAGTCATAAATATGCATTAGGGCAAGGTTGTTAGTCTTAACAGGCTCTGGCTTGTCAGAACCCCTCACCTTCAAAGGTCTGGTGAGATCTTTCCAGTGGCTTTTTGGTTCCTTGACCCAAGTACTTCCGGTGACCTGAAGGAAGCGTTTTTCCATCATGGCTAGACTGGCCTGGCCGTAGTTCATACTCATCTGCTACGATGGGATGCTTTCCTGGGAGGAAACGACCTCAAAAGAGACAGGATATTGGTAGGTGGGGGGAGGGGGGAATCACTGCCAGCGAGTCAATTCCAATGGGCCAAAGTAGAACTGCCCCTGTGGGTTTCCAAAGCTGTAGCTCTTTATAGGAACAGAAAGCCTCGTCATCCTCCCGAGGGGCAGTTAGTGGTTTTGAACTGCTGCTCTGTGGTTAGCATTCCAATAGTAACCCACTAAATAAACTCCAAACTCACTGCCGTCAAGTCGGTGCTGACTCATAGGGACCCTGTAAGATAGAGGGTCTGCCCCTCAATCTGTAACTCTCAGTGGGAGTAGAAAACCTCATCTTTCTCCTGAGGAGTGTCTGGGGGTTTCAAACTGCTGAACTTGCCGCTAGCAGTCCATCCCATAACCACCACAAGCCACCAGGTTAATCATGAGAAATGTCTGACGTATCGGCAACATCTCATTACCCTAAGGATGGGCTCCTTGGTTGAGCTGTGGGGTTGACAGCGTGACGCAGGGCTGAACAGGTTAGGGAGTGGTCTCATTATGAAGAGGATCCCCCAGGACTCCCACAAACAATCACCCTAAGCTCCTGCACTGCATGCTCTGCCTTGAATGGAACTGACCCAAAGGCCCCTAGTCTGATTGGACCTTTCTTTTTTTTAACCACAAGACAAGTGGATGTTTGAGAGACCTCGTCTGCATCGCTTCTCACAGAGACGTGGTTAGGCATCGTTTGCTTTGGATAAACCTGTGTGTACACGAACTGGAGCCCTAGGGCACTACTTACCCTGGTACACAAAAGAGTCCATTAAAAAAAAAATCCATCAAACAGACAACTCAGCCCCCCCCCACCCCAATCCACCGAAAACACAATCAAGTTGCCAATGACCAGTTCCCCGCCCCCACACAACAGAAACAAGTACCGGTCAGTGTGCAGGAAAAGGAAGCCTCCACGCTTGAACTAATTTCTGACATTCGCGAAGTGCAGTCCACTTTTCAGAAAGGAGCCCTTGTGGCTTCGTGGTTATGTGTTGGGTGCTAACTGTAAAGTCAGCAGTTCAAAACTACCATTTGCTCCAAGGGAAAAAGATGAGGCTGTCTGCTCCCATAAAGAGTACCAGCCTCAGAAACCCACAGGGGCAGTTCTACCCCGTCCTATAGGGTTACTCTGAGTCAGAATGCACTCGATGGCAGGGAGTGTGAGTTTTGTTTCCTTTTGCCCAGAAAGGGCAGTTAGGTGTTGGCTGTGATGACAAAGGTGGTCATAAAAGAAGGTTTGACTCTGAGAAGGATGAGATTCGCTTCCTTGCGATGCCTGACAGGAAGTTTCTGTTTCCAGAGCAGGGGGATGGAGTGGGGGCAATGATACCTCCCTGTTTAAAATGCTTGAAATTAGAGAGGAAATGTGAAGGCAGCCTTGCCGATGTTTGACTGGGCTACAAAGGGAAAAGGAAAGGAAATAGTAGGGCGCCAGACACAAAGGGGGAGCAGATGGACAGGAAGTCAGCAGCGCCAGGCATCCTCGCCTCTGTGCGAAGGAGAGCTTGGCAGGGAGGAGACAGGGCTCTGGACCACCCAGAAGAGGCAGGTCTACCACCAAGGGTTGACTAGGAAGACAAATTGCCCTGCCAGTGGTCAGGACACCAGTCCCTCTCAGCTGTAACTCTGGGTGAAGGGGGAAAGGCTCCCCCGAAGAGTGTTCATCACAAACCAGGCCTCACACGGTTACAGGTTGCATTAACATCACTTTGCAGACCAGAAACATCTCTGGCCAGAATGGTGATTTGCTGGAGTAGTGTTGGTGTTCTCGGAAGACCGAAGAAGAATTAGTGCACTGAATGGGGGTTCTGGAGAAGCATTTTGAAAGTACCAGGGACTGCTCCAAGGGAAAACAAATCAGTCTTGGAAGAAGTCCAGCCAGAGGGCTCCTTAGGGACACAGATGGCGAGACTCCATCTCACAGACTTTGGAGATGTTGTCAGGAGAGACCAGTCCCTGGAGAAGGACATCGTGCTTGATAAAGTGGAGGGGCAGCGAGAAAGGGGAAGACCCTTGATGAGATGGATGGACACAGTGGCTGCAACAATGGGATCAAGCACAGGAACAATTGTGAGGACGGTGCGGGGCCTGGTGGTGTTTCATTTGGTTGTGCACAGGGTCACTGTGAGTTGGAACTGCATTGATGGCACATGACAGCACGTGTTGGTGGTGCTGCAGGAGCCCAACAGAAATCAGCTGTGTGTAACCAGCAACACTGACTTATGTGTAAGAAAGAGCTTTATATCAACAAATAATTTTATATCAAGAAGGCAGCCCAGTCCAGCCCAGCTCAAGTCCATGGGCCCCAGGCCAGCCAGAGCCCTCTTCAGACCCACAGAGCTTCAGGCCAATGAGACAGAAAGGGGGAGCAGGAACAGGGAGATTACAGGGCAGTGGGTGCAGGGTCACTTGGATCCAAGGTGGGTGGTGGCATGGCAGGGTGCTGACAGCCCCACGTGGGGCCACCCCCGGAGGAAGACACAGGATCCAAGCAAAGCAAAAGGTGAAGTCCAGGGAGACAGAGAGAGAGGTTCCTGGTGTCTGTCTTATAAAAAGGCCACACCCCCAAGAAAGCATCATCAGATTGTGACCAGATTGATAGGTTGGATGCCACCCTTACACTTTCATCCTGGTATAAGTTGACCTAAAATCTAACCAATCACACCAATTAAGATCTTCACCCTGAAACATGTCAACAGAGAATCCACACCTGACAAAGCTCCAAGGAGCATGGGCTTTCCATCAAAAAACACGCCTACATGAATAAGGACATCTCCATGAGTAACAGTGAGCAAAACAACATATAGTAGAGAACTGAGGACTCCAGGTTTTTTGGACATTATCAGATATGAAACATAAAATAAGTATGATAACGTGTTTTAATAAAAACAGAATGAAAACTAAGTGTAGCGAATAAGAAACTATCGAGAAAAGGACCACATGGATTTGAAAAGGAATCCATTAGAATTTGTGGGAATAAAAAACATAAAGCTTAACTTACAAACCCCATGCGTATGTTAAACAGCTGGTTAGACAGAGCTGAAGAAAGAATTAATGAGCTAGAAGATAGAACCAAAGACCTTGGGAGGCCAGAAAGTTAGGAATTGACTTCATCTGTGGGAAGAGATAACCGAGAAGCTCAAGGTCATCAGTTAGAACAAAGCCAGGGGCCAGCTGCAGAACAGACCACCAAGTGCTCCCATACAAGTTGAAGCTGAAGCTTAAGCCAATTAAACAAGTCCACAAAAGCCAAAGAAGGGCCTTGAGTATATCCCACTCAAATTTAGAGACCGCCACACAAATAGATTTGACACGTTGAACACTAATGACTGAAGACCAGAGGAGTCTGGGGAGGGATAGCAAGGACATCAGATTCGAGAAAAAGCAAAGGGGTCATTTAAAAGACAGGAAAAAAAGAAAAGTCCAAACTGGATGTCCTAAGAGACTCTAAAATTTGCTCTTGGGTTTAAAAGAGCTAAAATGAATGGGGGAAATGATGAAGTGAGAAAACAAACTAACAACAACAACGACAACAAAAGCATTGAAGAAAGAATTATAATGAAAGGTACCTAGACTTACAGCTAGAAATCAAAAGGAAGAACGCCCTTGGCGTTTCACAACCTGAAAGAACTGAAGAACAATTCAGGCCTTGAGTTGCAGTACTGAAGGATTCTGTGAGGGGGATAAAAGGATTGAATGATGGTGTTGTTATTCGTTGCCATTGAGTGGGTTTCAACTCGTAGGGAGCCCACGTACAGCAGAACAAAACACACCTGGTCCTGTGCCACCCTCACAATTGTTATGTCCAAGCCGTCCTTGCAGGCCCTGTGTACAGCCAGCCCACTGAGGGCCTTCCTCTCTTTCACTGCCCCTCTTCTCTTCCAAGCATGATGTCCTTCTCCAGGGACCGAGCTCTGCTGACCCTCTGTGAGAACAAGCCCCGCCCTCCTCGCCTTCAGACTGCATTCTGACTGCACTCCTTCAAAGACAGGTGTGTTTGTTCTTTGGCAGTCCGTGGCAATTTCAACATTCCTTGCCAGCACCATCATTCAAATGCATTGATTCTACTTCGGTCTTCCTTATTCAATGTCTACTTTCACATGCACAGAAGGTGGTTGAAAATAGCATGGCTTGAGTTAGGCACACCTTAGTGCAGTTATTTTTAGTACAAGGGGGTGTGTGTTCCTTCGTCTTCTGTCATGATGCTTGCCTGGTGTGGGAGGCATGAAAGAAGATGGAAGGAGTGCGCACATACTGCCCTAGAAATGACTGGTTGACATTCAGCCATGTCCACAGGTGGCATGTGATCAAGAACCAATGGTGCCGAGGAATGAAGGCTGAGCTGCACTGGAGTCACTGATAAAAAACAAGGCCTGCAAAATTGTCATAATGCCAATGGAAATGTTTCAATAAAATGATGCCACTGGAAGCACTCAGTAGTTTATGCCAAGAAATTTGGAGCACAGTTACCTGGCCAACTGACTGAAAGAGATCCATATCTGTGCCCTTTTCAAAGAAAAGGAGCCCAACAAGGTATGGGAAATAACAAATAATATTATTAAGATCAGATGCAAGCAAAATTTTGCTAAAGATAATTTTAAAAATGGTTGCCGCAGTACATGGACAGGGAGCTGCCAGCAATTCAAGCTGGATTCAGAAGAGGAGGTGGAACAATGGATATCATTGCTGTTGCCAAATGGATCTTGGCTAAAAGCAGAGGAAACCAGAAAGAAGTTTACCTGTGTTTTATTGACTATGCAAAGTCATTCACAGACCAGTGTGGGTCATAGCGAATCATGGCTATCATTGTGACGAAGGAGAATTCCAGGACACTGAATTGGGCTCCTCTGAAATGTGTGCATAAAACAAGAGGGAGTCATTCAAACAGAACAAGAGATACACCGCATGGCTCCACATAAGGAAAGCTCTGTGTCAGGTTGGCTGCTTCCACTGTAATTATTCTATCTGTAGGCTGGATTATATGAAAAAGAAAACAATATCCAAGTTGGCGGAAGAGGCTTTACCCATTGCTCTACGTAGATGGCACGGTTTTGCTTGTGGAGAGGGAAGAAGTGTTATGCAGGTACTGATGAAGACCAAAGACCACGGTATTCAGAATGGATTACACCTCAACATAAAGAAAGCAAAATCCTCAGGAGTGGAGCAATAAGCAGCATGGATAAAACAAATGGATATAAAAGAGGGACGTTGTCAAGGATTTCATTTTCCTTGGATCTACAATCCACGCCCATGAAGCAGCAGTCAGGAAGTCAAATGACACATTGTATTGGGAAAATCGGTGACAAAAGAGCTCTTTGCAGTTTTCAAAAAGCAAAGATGCCCCTTTGAGGACTGAGGTTTGTCTGACCCAGCCAAGGTCTTTGCCATCTCCTCATTTCCATGCAAAGGCTGGGTAGTGAGTCAGGAAGACCTCAGGAAGATGGATGCTTTTGCATTGTGGTCTTGGTGATGAATCTTGGCTATACCACTGCAGTGTAGTGAGTACTCACTATGACCCTTCTAGCTACATAGTCTTTGTAACTCCCTCCAAATGACTGGGGTGTGACTATGCAAATGAGGACTTCTGGCCCACCAAGGAATCGGATAGCTTGCCAATAATGTAAATTAGGGCATGGCACACTTGTTGAGGTGGGGCCATGCAAATAAGGTATATGGAACCTTAATGAAGGACTGGGCGGTTTTGCCATCCCACCAGGAGGTC
>NW_022103898.1:5434356-5439475 GCF_000313985.2 Echinops telfairi | reverse complement strand
TACACAATTGATGTGTGTATGGATTGGGATAACAGTTGTATGAGCCCCTAATAAAATGTTAAAAAAGAAAAAAATAAAATAAAATAAAATGTTTAAAAGAAAGAAAGCGAGCCAAGAGTATGTGGATCCATTGGACTCAGGATTCTTGTGCCGAGAACTTTCTGGATGGAGGAGACAGAGAGCTATTCTACCAGAGACAGCAAGAAGCAGTGGCAGAGAAAACAGCAGCAGAACCAGGAGGCTTACCAGTGGAATGGACAGTCTCTGGTTTCCAAGAAACTCACCTAAAGCATTAGAATGCTGGTGTTGTGTCGTGTCGTGTTGTGTTGTGTTGTGTTGTGTTGTGTTGTTGGGGGCTGTTGAGTTGGTGCTGACTCACAGCAATCCTATGTACAGTAAAAGGAAACACTGCCCTGTCCAACACCATCCTCACAAGTGCTCTTATGTGTAAGGCCCTGTTGCTGTCACTGTGTCCACCCATCTTGTCAAGGGCCTTCCTCTCTTTCGCTGCCCCTCTCCTTTACCAAGCACGATGGCCTTCTCTCCTAACAACATGTCCAAAGGATGTGAGACGAAGTCTTGCCCTCCTGGCCTCTAGAATAGAGATGAATGTAAAGGGTGGAAAAAGATACACAGTGGACCCTTGGAAAGCTCGCTAGCACCTGTGCACAGCAGAAACCAGTCAGAAAATGGAGATTGGGATGCAGGACCAAAAGGAAGCTGGTGTCTTAATTCACCAAAAAGGAGACCTCTCACTTAAAATATATTATAAACACATTTGCTCAAAACTCACTGCCATGAAGTCGATATTGACTCATCGGGACCCTAGAGGTCGGGGGAGACACTTCCCTCGTGAGTTCCCAAGACTGTAACTCTGTATGGGCACGGAAAGCCCCCTGTTTCTACTGGTGGGTACTGCTGACCTTGAGATTGCAGCCCAACTTATAACCATTATGGCACCAGGGCTCCTAACATATTCACAGCAACTGATTAATCCTAGGAGTTGAAAATTTCTCTTCTTGCGTGCATCCATTCACGTAGTCTAGTAATACAGGAAGCAAAAGGGGGAAGGGGAAAGTGTAGAATCACAGGGAGAAATTCATCAGTCCCCCATTGCCTTTGGGGGGCTCTGATGAGCCTTTTGCAGCCTAGGAATCACAGTCCTGAGGACTTGGAATCGACTCAAGAGGAATGAGTTCATGCACCTCTTTCCCCAGGACTTATCAGCTGTGGAATAAGCCAAGAAAAACCCCAGGAGAGATCCTATATTTGAAAAACAAATCTAATGAACTTGAACTAATGGCCATGTAGAAGCCTTGGAAACAGCCACAGAACACGCTTTCGTGTGCACAGGAATGAAACCACTTTGAACAAGCCACAGGAACGTGCTTGAAAGATGACAATAACAACGCCCGGTAGAATGGCTAGGGGATTCCCTTTTTCCTCCCAGAAGGATAGAAGTGTATCCATGCAACCTCTACATGACTCTCCACTTCTTCATAGCTCGTATACCTACATGTCGTGTTCCATTCATTCAAAACCAGACTGAGAATTTTTTTTAAAACCATACTTTACAGATCTTTACAGAGCACAACCTTGGAAAGCTGGTTGATTCTAAGCCATAAACATCCAGAAAGCCAGGACGTGCTCACGCACAAAAGGATGGGGCATGTCCAAGGGAACGGGAGCCAATGAAAAGTGTTCCCAATGGCTAAAGCCACTTGGACAGCACAATAAATCATACAGTTCTGGGTGATAGCAGAGAGTATAGAATAAATGCACACAAGTTCATACTGGCATAAATAATTTAGTAAGGGGGAAGAAGAGGCCAATCTTCCTTATAGAAGGATTCCATATCGTATAGATAGATACCCCCATTCCAGGAGGTGGAGCAGAATTTCCCAGCGGCCACACCCTTGAGTTTGAGCAGGATTGAGTGACTCGTCTCCAAAGGATGGAGTAGTGAAGGCGGGAAATGAATGCTTCAGAGGGAACGGTATTAGAGCTTAAATTCTGATCACCCAGTTCGTAGAAGGCTATGGATGTGTACAGCAAAAGCCCCAATCCATTTGCAGGACCCGCACTTGAATCCCCTCTGCCCATGGGCCAGAGATGTAAACTGCCTTGCTATCAACGTCAGGCAGCTTTGGGAAGTGAACTAATGCAGCTGTAATTAGGTTAAAATGTCACACTTGATTATTTTTGTCTCCTTTTTATGGGAATAGAAAGCCACAAAGCAGCTGGTGGTTTTGAACAGCTGACCTAGCAGTTAACAGCCCAACTCGTAACCACTACCCCACCAGGGCTCTTTTTGGTCTCCTTTTTGACCCATTTTAAATGTGTTCTCTTATGATTCTTTTTCTGTTATCTTTTCCATTGAAGTTTTCCCTCTTTTATTTTGTGATGGTTGTCGCGTTTATTTCTCATTTTTTGCTTTTATATGTCTTTCTTCATATGAAATCCTCTGACTGCCATTAAGTCAATGCTAACTCATAGCAACCCCCACCCCCACCCCCGTGAGTTTCTGAGATGGTAACTATTTATGGGAGTAGAAAGCCCTGTCTTTCTCCCTGAGAGTGGCTGGTGATTTCAAACTGTTGACCTTGCGGATCTCAACCCCAAGGGCAACCACCACACCATCAAATCCAGGATCCATAAATCAATAGAGACAGTAACTGGATTAACAGTTTCTTGGCGTTATGGGTGGAGAGGGGTGAGGAATGAGGAGCTAATAACAACCAGTACAAGAAAGAAGAAAATATTATAAAAATGATGGTGGTGATAATTGCACAACTCCTTTTAATACATTTAGACTACTGAATGGCATGATATGTGAATTATATGTCGATTAAAAAGGATAAAAAAATTTTAAGTGTGTGTATAGGTGATTAATAGAGAAAGTATTGCTGCCAGATTCATAAACCACCCTTGCATGAATGTACCCAGACGAGACAAATGAGTGAAGCAGTCATTTCCATGGTCAACCCCGATGCGCACCGCATAGATCACTGTTTAATGTAACAAGGGGCTTGCTGCTTGCTTAGAGCTGCCATTCCGCTTCCATCTGGCAAACTCCTACACAGCCCTCAGGTCCAGCCTGGCTTCCGTCACTGACGCATTTGAGATTTAGGAAGTTTTTACAATCATCCCGACAGAAATAAAGTGACGTGGGCCAAGGCGATAGCTGGGGTGGTGCCAGGTGACTTTATTCTGATCATTGAAAGAAAATTTTTTTAGAGAGCCAGTGGGTTCCTCAAGAGCCCTCGTGGCACAGTGGTAAAAAAAGGTTGGCAGGTCAAATCCACGCTGCAGCTCCTTGGGATCGGCCTCGGTACAGAGGAGAGCCTAGGACAGCCCAGGGGACAGGTCCGCTCTGTCACATGGGGTCACCATGCCGTCAATAACGGACAGCACCTGACGGCCGCGACAGCAATGTGCCCCTGGGCGGGTTGTCTGTGGGGTTCTGAGAGAAGGCGAGACCTGTCCCAAGCGCTGGAAGGAAGGAGGTGCCTTTCCTTGAGACAGGGGACTGCAGGGATGAAGGCAAGGGAAGTAGACTTGGTGGGGGGGGGGCAGGGGGAAGGGTTCAGACTCTGAAATTTGAGGTGTCTGTTAGACAACCAAATGAGATGCTCGAGTGTGAGCCCGGTGTTCAGGAGGGAGCTACACACTTCCGGTGTCTTCTCTGGGATTCCTAAGTCAGAACACAGGCTTGCAGCCCCAGTTCGGGGAGTTGGGAATGACTGTCCCCGGGGTGTGCTGAGAAGCTGGGAGCTGACACGCGGGCTGGACCACGAAGGATGAGCAGGAGCACTGAGCCGAGGATGTGTCCCAGGGAACCAGTGAGCTGGAAAAGACGGAGCGGAGTTCCAGCGGGACCGCCCTGGAGGTCGGTCATTCTCTGCCACCGCTGGATGAAGCTCATGATGAACCGCAACTCTGCCGTGTGGTGGTGACAAGTCCAGCCTCCAAGGCCACCTTTCTGTCTTTAGTTCCAGTCCCACGGACTCCTCTAAGCTTGGGCGGGTACCTTAATTTCCACGGGTCAAAAACAAAAGCAAAACGTGCCATAAGTCAGTGCCAACTGATAGGGACCCTGTAGGCTTCCTTTTAGAGTATAGCTAGAACTGCCCCTGTGGGTTTCCACAACTGTAACTCTCACAGGACTAGAGCACCCTGTCTTTCTCCCTCAGAGGGGCTGGTGGTTTCAAACTGCCGACCTTGCAGCTAGTAGCGTGTAACAAGTATGACAACTGGTGCTTCCCATCTCTGGGGGTTGTTGTGGGAACCATTGGGGTTAGCTGTGGAGGGGTTAGTCCCCAACTCAAGAGACCCCACATGTGGTGGAACAAAACGTCACCCGGTCCTGACCATCCCCAGGCTCGGGTGCAGATCTGCTGTGATGCACACGGTTTTCACTGCCTGGATTTTCAGAAGCAGATCACCAGGCCTTTCTTCCTAGTCTGTCTTAGCCGGAAAGCTTGGCTGAAGCCAACCAACATTCTAGTAACATGCAAGCCTTCAGGGACCAGTGAGCGGTGGCTGTGCGTGAGGCACAGTGGCAAAGTTGTCCCACCAGCATTTCCTTCAAAATAAACTCAAACTCACTGCCATCAAGGCGTTGCTGACTCATGGTGGTCCCGCAGCACAGGGGAGAACCGCCCTGTGGGTTTCTGAGACTGTATCTCTTTGCAGGAGTAGGAAACCCTGTCTTTCTCCTGCACAGCGGCTGGTGGTCTTAAATGGCTGACCTTGCAGGCTGTAGCCCAATACGTAGGCACTGTGCCACCAGGACTCCTTCAAATACCCCAGCAGCGCACAAATCCTTGTTTCTGGACTAGAGCGCTGATGCCTGTCCAGCTGAGGACAGTCTGTATACTGTCCTGTCTAGTTTCAAGTGCCTCTTGAAACGAGCTTTATGTGTTTTCCGTTTCTGAACAGGGTGAATCACAGAAACTGGAACACGATCCAGCAAAAGGGGGAGCACCCTAGTGGATGCTTTCCATTGCTTGGAGCAGAGAGCAATACCTATCCTTTTGCTGGACCTGCTCTGGTGTGGTAGTTATATAAGTATTTGTCAATTTGAGGCTTAAGAGTGTAGGGGTGATTGTAAATGAGG
>NW_022103898.1:5431373-5433620 GCF_000313985.2 Echinops telfairi | reverse complement strand
GAGACTCTCTACTGACAAGGCTGACTCCTTATGAGACATCCCTGAGGAGAAGCCACATGGACCTCCCCTGATACAGCCCTGGGTGCTGGAGCAGCCGCGTGGAGACCCCTGCCAGCGCTGTGATGCTTATAATGAACGCCACTGGATCCAAAGACTTTCTAGCCATTGGCCTTTATAGACTGTTATCGGACATATGGGCTAATTTCAGACTTATGGGCTTGGACTGGACTGGGTTGGGATGCTTTCTTAATGTACAATTACCCTTTCTATAAAATTCTCTCTTATAAACATATGCGTTTCTATGGATTTGTTTCTCTAGTCTACCCAGACTAACACATTTGGTTTCCAAATTTTTCTGTATTTTGGATTTGTATTGTTTGTCTGGTTTTTGTTCATCATATTAAAAGTGTATCTCAGAGGTGCTATGTCAATGGAGGTCACCCTCTTGAAGCTGTGTTATACTCTTTTCTGTTTTTCGGTATATGAAACCCAGGATTGATGAACCTACAGGGACATCAAGTATAATAAGAGGGAGAGGGGGTACAGCAGTGGGGGGAAAGGGAGACAATGTCAAGAGTCCAGGTAGAAAAAGAATGGTTGGAAACTGATGGTCGTAGCAAATGTGCAATTCTACTTGACATGACTAAAATATGGAATGGAGTGTTATATGTATTAAATCCTCACTAATAAATAAATAAATTAAATATCCTTTTATACACCGTGTTGTTCAACAGAGGGGTAGTTTGCTTTAAAGCAAACAAACAAACTTGCTGAGCTGAATTAAATGTCTTCATTTTAAAAGGCAGTTACATGTTTTTCATGATGTAGATGCCTGGAAGACTTTGGTACTGTTCCCATATATGATTGAGTGAATCTAAATATAGAGGTAAAGAACTTCAGCCCTAGCATGGGAGGGCCCTGGAGTCCCAGGATGGTGCAAATGGCTAAGGTGCATAGATACTAGCTGAAAGAGTGGAGGTCCAAGGGCACCCAGAAGAGTCTCATAAGACAAGCCTGACCATGACTTCTGAAAGAGCGGCTCCTGAAACTGGAAGGAGCGCAATTCCACTTGGATGCACAGATGGCCGTCAGGAAGCGGAATCAACTCGACGACTGTGTTAGCAGGGTTGTCTACCGAAACAAAGTCAGTGATACTCAAATATGTGTAAGAAAGAGCTTTACATCAAGAAGTCATCTGATATCAAGAATACATCCCAGCCCAATCCAACTCAAGTCCACAGTCCGATGCTAGCCCTCCGCAAACCCACATAGCTGCAGGCCCGGGATGCAGGCAGGTGAAATGGGGCACAAGAGGATCACAGGCCAGTATATGCAGAGTCACAGAGATTCAAGGTCAGTGGAAACATGGTAGGACACCAAGAGCTCTCAGGGTCGGATGGCCCACATGGGACCACCGCTAGAGGTAGGCACAGAGTCGCAGCAAACAGGAAAGTGACGGGGCAGAGAGAACAGGGCAGGGGGTCCCCATTGTCTCTCTTATATAAAGACCACACATCCCAGGAGGTATCATCAGGCAGTGACTTGATTGGCTGGTTGGACTTCACTTTGGCACAAGTGCAAGTTGACAGAAAATCTAACTGCCACAAAGACAATGGGTATCACACTAACCTGGGTTTGAAAGCCAGCCCTTCTGTTAACTGACTCTGGCACAAGGTAATCTAAAAAGGAAGACAAGGATGTTTGTCAACAACAACAATAGACGTTTAAGAAAAATGAAATCATGTCAGCAGAAGTGCTGAGAAAAACAAATACATTTTCCATTGGGATTCCTTTCGGAACTAAATGGAGGAAGAGAAGAGATTTTCATTGTCAGAGGCCTAAAAGAATGCCTCTGGGAAGCTGCTCACTGCAAGAAATGCAACAGGGCCCCATCAGAAAGAGGTGAATTGAACTCAAAAGGAAAGAGAGCTGAGAGAAACAGCAGTGAGCCAGGAAAGGGAAGTGGAGTGGGAGAGGACGGTGCAAAAACAGCCACCATCATTTGGAGAAGACAAAATCAAGGCGAGCATGACACAGACAATGGAAAGGAGATTTCTGAGGAAAGCCTTTTACGCTCTTGGTTTTATTCTGGGTAGAATGTGGAACGCCTTTGTGTTTGGGAGAAGTCCAGCCAGCATGCACCTGAGAAGTGAGGATGGCAAGACCTGGTGTCAGGTTCCTTGCACAGGTCATCAGAAGGGACCTACTCCTGGAGAAAGACATCCTGCATGGTAAAGTAGAGGATCC
>NW_022103898.1:5428473-5429601 GCF_000313985.2 Echinops telfairi | reverse complement strand
TGTGGAAGAGAGAGCTTTATGTTAAGAAGTAGTTATATATCAGGAAAACATCCCAGCCAGTCCAGATCAAGTCCATAAGTCTGATACTATTCCATAAATCCCTCTTTGAACTCATGCAGCTACATGCAATGATGCAGCATACAGGAAGATCACAGGCCGGTAGTGGGTACAGAGTCTTGTGGATCCAATGGTGATGGAAGCATCACCAGGGCTCTGGCTTCCATCAGTGAGACTCACGTGGCTTGTCAACAGGAAGGTGAAGCAGAGAGAAAGAGAGAAGTTCCCAGAATCCTGATCAAAGGGTCATGCCTACAAAGAGGCATCATCAGCCTGTGACCTAATTGACAGGCTAGACTCCACCCCTACACTTATTTATCAAGTGGACATGAAATTACATAGCTACCACAGACATCACGCTGTGTGACGTGGAAGAGCAGTGGAAAAGAGGCCAGCCCTCAATGAGATAGATGGACACAGTGCCTATAACAAGCTCAAACATAAGAACGGTTGTGAGGATGGTGCAAGACTGGATGGGGTTTCATTCTGTTGTAGTCACTATGAGTCGGAACCAGCTCTCTGACACCGAACAACAATAACAATCGGTGCTGGGATGAGATGTCCCAGAGGAATGACCACCAATGGCTCATAAGTTTAAGTGGAAGTTGAAGGAATTTAAAACAAGTCCACAAGAGCCAAAACACAGTTGTGAGTACATCCCACTTGAATTTCAAGATCAGCTTTGACTCATTGAACACTAAGGGCAGAAGCCATGAGGAATCATAGTATGACATCAAGAACATCCTATGTAACAAAAGTAAATGTTCATTTCAATGTGCAGCTGAAGAAGACAAGATAAAGTAAATGAAACATGCAAGGACCTGGAGTTAGAAAATAAAAAAGGAAGAGCACACTCATCAGATCTCAAGCTGAACGAGTTGAAGACATTTTTCAGGTCTCGAGTTGTCATGTTGAATGATTCTAGGGGCAAAATATTGAATGACACAGAAAGTATCAAAAGATGATGGAATTCACAGTATCACTCTATCAAAAGTAATGGGTCGATTTTCAATTATTTCAAGAGACAGTATATGATCAAGAGCCAATGATACTGGAGGAAGAAGTCTAAGC
>NW_022103898.1:5425630-5426815 GCF_000313985.2 Echinops telfairi | reverse complement strand
GGACCAACTTGAGGACTTTGGCACAGGGAATACATAGGCTATCAGAAATAGTGAAGGACACAAACACAGAGGAGGCACAAATTGACAAATGGGATATACTGAAGATAAAACACCTGTGTACATCGAAAGAATTCACCAAGAGAGTAATAAGAGTGTCCACGGACTGGGAAAATATCTTTAGCAATGACACATCAGACAAAGGCCTTAATACTAAAATCTACAATACTCTGCTAGCTTCCAAAAAGAAAAAAAACTAATTGCTCACTGAGGAGGTGGGCAAAGGACCTGAACAGAAGTTTCACAGGGGCAGAAATCCAAATGGCCAACTATGGGGGGAGGTAGATGCTAACAGGCATCCTCCCTGAGATCAGTTGCCAGACTTGCAGTGGGCCTGCTCCCTGCTGCTGGGGACAATAGACCGGTTCCTGTAGGCAGAATTCACATCCTACTGATAATGGTCTCTACCAGTTGAGCCAGGAACAAGCCAAACCTGCTCTGTGACATCCAAAGTTAAGCTGCCATCCTAAATTCAGGATCGGTCCATCTTGTGACATGCATACCCCCAATCCCTCCTCTTCCTATTGCGTGTATGTCTCTAGACCATCCCCTCTCATTGCTGTATAACCTGTAGTGTAACCGCTTCCTGTGACGTATGTCTTTACCTGTAATTAGGGGGCTTGCACACCCCCAAAGGTAGATAGGCCTGGGCTAACAATAGAGCTCACTCTCCACCCCCTCTCTCGCTGGGCTCTTGCTGGTCACGCCCCTCTCTTCCCCCTCTGCTCTCCTGTCCTTTCTCCCTTGTTCCCTTTCCCGTCCTCCTTCCCTTCCCCCACTCTCCACATGTACCACCAAGCTGGGCTGAGGTGAGCAATGCTACCATATAATGTGTCTGCCTGCATTATTGTAATATCTCTTCTATCTCTCATGCCTTCGATGACTTTAATATATATATCAACCGTACAATTGTGCCTTACTGAACCCGTGGGTAGTAGTAGTGCCCCCCCCAAACTTTATACTACAGCCAACAAACGTATGAGAAAATATTCCTGATCTTTAGCCATAAGAGAAATGCAAATTAAAACAACAATGAGATACCACTTAACACCCTCAAAGATAGCCCAATTCAAAAAATCAGAAAGCAACAAGTGTTGGAGGGGTTGTGGGGAGACAGGAATTCTCATC
>NW_022103898.1:5414944-5423083 GCF_000313985.2 Echinops telfairi | reverse complement strand
GGAAAAATGAGTTTCTAATGCCAGGGGCTTAGGTGGAGAGAAAATGTTTTGAGAATGATGAGGGCAATGAATGTACAAATGTGCTTTACACGATTGATGTATGTATGGATTGTGATAAGAGTTGTATAAACCCCTAATAAAAACAATTAAAAATGTTTTTAATTTACCAATTTTACAACACTGGACCAAATTTTAAAAAAATAAAAAGAGTGAAGTGGTCAAGTCCAGCCTGTCAATCAGGTAACAGCCTGATAATGCTTCCTTGTGGGCATGGCCTTCTCATCAGGATCCTCGGAACTTCTTCTCTGTCTGCTTTCGTCTTCCTGTGAACAAGCCATGTGAAGCTATGCAGTAAGCCATGCAACAGAGACCTGCAGAGCCAGCACTGAGATGCTTCCACCTCCCCTGGATCCACAAGACTTTTCACCCACCGGCCTGTGATCTTTCTGCATTCAGCATCATTGCATGTGCTGCATGAGTCTGAAGAGGAATTTATGACCTAGTATTGGACATATGGACTAATATCAGACTTACGGACTTAATCTGGATCGGGCAAGGATGTTTTCTCAATATACAACTGCTCTTTGATATGAAGCTCTCTCTTACATACAGGAGTGTCCTTGGATTTGTTTCTCTAGTCCACCCGGCCTAACACACTGTTTATTGAGGAAACAACCTGAGAACTGGGACTATACGGAGGAGAATTCAGCACTGGGACTGGAGGGCGGCTTATGAACACCCTTTGCTATGCAGAGGACACAACCTTGGTTGCTGAAAATGAGGAGGACTGGAAGCACTTGCTGATGAAGATGAAAGACTGCCGCCATCCAGCCATGCTGTCTAGCAAAGCTCCAGCCCGGTGGAGGGAGCATCTACACAGCAGAGCTTCCCAGGGAGGGTTCCAACATCCCTCAAATATTTACTGTTGTTAATTCCATTCTTGGGAATTTGGTGCATTGTCATGTTTACCGCACCTGGAGCGGATGCGAGGGCAGTCTGGAGAAGTACGAATAAAACCAGATATAAAACTTGCTTCAATGGGACGGGGCTTCTTTAATTGAGGCATTGGAGAGGCTTAGACAGCGAGACATCTTTGGGAATTCTGAGAAGGATATGTGGGAATTGAGTGAGGAAGAAACCCCAAAGTTGAGGTCAGAGGAGAAAATGAAGCCCACCGAGAAACCCTGGATTCCATTCAGATTAGGTAGTGGGGGACTCTTTTGGCCTCTTCGATATAGAGGACCTTATAGACTGCCTCCCCCAACTGACGCCCCTTTACCTTGGACTGGGGCTTACATAGAAGGAGAGAGAATGGCTAACATTAATAGAAAACAAGTAAAAGGGGAAACATTAAGTCTTTGGCAAAGAATCAGACAGTTTTCCCCCACCCCCATGGTGCCTCAGGAGTACAAAAAATAAAAGAGACATAGGTAGACTATGGGACAGTTACCATAAGAGAGCTTATAAAGGAAAATATTTGAGAAGCATTTTACTCTGCTTGTAGGTATTTTTAGAGTAAAGTAGGCTTTGAAGTAACACATGAGGTAGTTTCATTGTGTTAAGTTAGTCAACCAGGAAAGAAACATTGTGAGCAAAAAATAGGGCAGTGAGTAGGATATGAGTCTACCTTCAATCAAGAATAGCATGTGACGTATAGGACAAGCAGTCCAGAAAGAAAGAACCAGGAAGAGGACAGAAAGTGATAGAAAAAAGTACAGACCTTATAATGGTCTTTTATCAGGTTTTAGTGGAAACAATAAGGGTGACTTTGGAATTAATCATAAGGCATTGTTTCTATGTAGGGGTCTGCAAAATTTTATGGTATAAATAAAGCCGTTTGGAAGAACTCAGCAGAGATTGCTTCCACCAGAACATCTCTCGTGTCTGTCTCGTCTGTGTTCGCCGACTCCACACCTCCTTCAGGTACCCAGTTCAACCCTCCCTCCTGGAGCTGGACTCCGGCAAGTTTGGATAACGACTCACCATAAAGAAACCCAAATCCTCACTACTGAACCAACAGACAACATCATGATGAACAGAAAAGATTAAAATGGTCAAGGATGTCATCTTGCTTGGAGCCATGATCAATGTTCGTGGAAGAAGCAGGTGAGAAATCAAACAATTATGCAAATGTGGACGTGAGTTCAAATAGGGAACCAGGATCTGAGAGGAGTATCCAAAATCCTCTGCACTCCTCCTTGCCTAAAACAAATGGTTTGAAACTGCACTCTTTTTAAAAGTACTCTTTACCGCTGCTGCCAAGGGTATAAGGTACCTGGGGATAAATTAATCTAAGTATGTGGAAAATCCTTGTGTGGAAATGATGAGATTTTCTGAATAACACAAAATGGGTGAGAAATCCTGCCTTTTACATATGAGAACTCTCCCTTCAACAATTAAATGCTAAGGCTATTCTCGTTCAGTGCCATCATGTTGGCTCTGACCCACAGCAACCTTACTGCGCACAAGAGAATGAAGCACCGCACAGTCCCGCGCTATCCTCATGATTATTCCTGTGCCGAGCCCACTTAGGCAGCCACGGTGTCCATCCATCTCCTTGTCACTGCCCCTCCACTTGACCAAGCATGCTGTCCTTCTCCAGGGATTGGTCTCTCCTGACAACATGTCCAAAGGATGTGACATGAAGTCTTACCATTCTTGCCTCCAAGGAGCAATCTGGCCTTACTTCTTCCAAGACAGATCGGTGTATCCTTTTGTCCGTCTGTGGTACTTTCCGCGTTCTTCTCCAGCAGCACAATGCAAATGTTAATATTGAACGCAATTCCAAGCAAACTCGGCTTTTGTAGAACGTGTACATGGATTCCAACATGTCTGTTGCTGCTGTTGTTGGATTGTTAAGTGCCGCCAGGTCGGTTCTGCCTCCCAGTGCACAACAGAACAGGATACTACCCCGTCCTTTGCCATCCTCACAACTGTTATGTTTCAGCCCAAGGTGCAAACCCAAAACCAAGCATAGTGGAGGACATTTGAATACGGCCCGGGGAGGGGGAGAGGAAGAGACTTGTCTGTCAGTTGCCTAGACTTATTCTGAAGACGTTGTCAGGGAGACATTGGGGTGGAGACAAATGTATTGTGAGTTAGAAACGGGAACACCAATACAGAATCCTGTGCACATACAAAAACACAGAATGTGAGAAGATGGCATTACAAAGCGATGACTGACAGGGCCTTGGGGCATGTCATGCCAATGAGCCAAAGTCCTGATGTATTTGTTGAGTACATCTGTATAGCTGAGGCTTAGTAGTTCAAAGAAAATAAAAAAGGCCCCCCCCACCCCACATCCAACTCCAATTTCTACACACCCAACTGTCTTTAAAATAGCCCAAACAAGTTGGGTTTTAGGCACCTAGAGCCGCCTGTAAAACTGGGCCCAACATCTGCTGGGCCTAGATAAGACGGAGCCCTGCCTTTGGAAAAAAAACCCGGCTGCTGTTGTCCCTCTGAACTCTCTGATCCAGAGACGCCCTGCCACACCCCTGGCTGCAGAAAAACACCGTGAAGGAGCACAGAAGTCCCCTTTCCCTCCCGCTGGACCCTGCCCTCCTGTCTCAGGAAGACGTTCTGCTGTGGAGCTCCTCCCTCGAGTTCCATGCTCGAGTCCACTGGACAGTTTGATGTGGAATGCTGGTAACCTCCTGGTGACGTCTTTTTTCCTTGATCAGCGTTTATCATCAAAAAGAACATTTCAAGATGTATCATCATCCTCATCATGATTAGTTAGGCGGGTGGTTTATGTTTCAGACCCTCAATTCTGTATTCCACTATTCAACCCCCTCATCAACCACCTCCACGGCCACCCCCAATTACTCTTTTCCTTCTTGTGGACCTCCACCCCCCTTGTCACCCAGATGAACCCATCACCTCTCTAGTCCGCTGCTTTCTAGTCTCTTCCTGGACTACTCACGCCCCCTCCACTCAGTGAGCTGCAGTCTGCTCCCTTTGGTACCAAAGTCTTTGTCTTTGCTTTTATCCTTATGGGAGGGTCTCGTGCAATAGCTGTCCTTTTGTGATTGGCTAATGTCACTCGGCATACTGCTCTCCAGGTCCATCCATGCTACGAGTGGCCTCACCATTGATTTTTAGCAATGCATCCACCATATTGTTTTGTGTGTATGCACCAAAGTTCCTATCTTAAATTACCAATGCTGTCTGTGATAAGAAAATATCGATATGCCTACAAGGCCATATAGATAATCCAGTTAATACAACTATTATTCACATTTATGCACCAACCACTAAAATCAATCATGAGGAAATTAAAGAATTCCACCAACTTCTTCATCTGAAAACAATAAAATGTTCCCTCAAGCTTACTACAAAACAACTGGTTTGCCATATGAAAAAAATTAAACTGTAATCCCTTTCTAATCCTCTCCACAAAATACATTCCAGGTGGATTAGAGACTTAAAGGGGAGAACAAAACTTGCAAATGTTCAGAGAAAAAAAATGAGGCCAGTTTTCTGGTCGCAGGGATAGAAAATCTTTGTATTCAAAAGACTCAAAGCATAAAGGAAAGGTTGATTATATGAAAAATTAAAACCTGGCCACAGCTGTGAGTATGACTACAGCCATTCTGATTTTAAGTCTGCCATTTTTAGGCATAACAGATTTTTCTGAGTGCTTCAAATCATTGCCCAGGGTATTTTAAAGGTGTGGTCAGTTATTTCCGTAGGGTCCCATCAGTAATTTAGAATGTTGTTTACCTCTCAGATCCTGCCTGAGTTAGTCTGGGTAGACTAGAGAAACAAATTCAGAGACATCATATGTGTATAAGAAAGAGCTTTATGTACACAAGCAATTGAATATTGAGAAAACATCACAGCCCAGTCCAGATCAAGTCTATAAGTCCAGTATTAGCCCATATGTCCGATACCAATCTATAAACTCCTCTTCAGACTCACAAAACACATGCAATGATACCAAATGCAGGAAGATCACAAGCCAGTGGATGGAAAGTCTTGTGGATCCAGTGGTGGTGGAAGCATCTCAGCGCTGACAGGGTTCTGTCTCCATGTGGCTTCCCTAGCTCTGAGGCTCTGGCTGCCATCAGCCTGTCTCCACGTGTCTTGTCAACAAGAATGTCTCACAGGGACTGAGTGTGTGTCCCACCTCCAACGAGCTATTTATCTCTTTAGCACCTCCAAAGAGGGATGAAGTCATCAAGCTGGGACCTAATTGCCAGGCTAAACTCTACCCCTTCACTCTTAAGTCTCAAATTGACAACAGATTATGTAACTACCACACTGCCTACAGTTTGCCTGGTTATTGGATAAAGTCTGATAAGAAGTAATCATCAGGACATAAGTTGTGAACAAGGTTTGTAAGCAAGACTGCCGCCCTTTTAATTTGCATGGCCCTGTTTCAGTAGAATCGATTTTGTTACACATTTATCATGGTAATATCTCCTAGGGTTCAAAGAAGAATTTGAATGTTAATGACTATTGGAACCCTGCTTGGAGTCAAATGGACTCCGGTTCAAAACCCTGAGAAGCAAGGTCACTCAAAACAGAATGCAAGGTCAACCCTGGAGGAGGTCTCACTAACAACTCGGGATAAGCACCGGATGCAACCTTGCTTGCTGAAAGTGCGGCAGACTTGAAACACTTGCTGAAGGAGGTCAAGGATGCAGCCCTTAGTATGGGTGACAACCCAATGTAAAGAAAACAGAAGTCCTTACAGCTGGAGCAATGGGTCTGGTAGACCATCGTGATAATCTACACCAAATACAAATTTTGCTGTCAAAAAATCTGAGCCTAAAGCTCAAAGCAGTAATGGAAATAATGACATTGAATCATAGATTGGGTTGCTTTCTGCTATTAAAGATATCTGAAATGCACCTGTTCTGGAAAAGGTGCCAGCTATGATCATTGTGGTCTCCTTGGTTAATACAGCTCCTTGCAATAATTCTGCATATATAGTATTATATAGTATTATAGCTATATAATTCCAGTTGTCCTATTCCATCTGTGTTCATGGTTTTCAATATTCCACTTGTCCTTTTCATTCAAGATATTTTTACTCAAATAGAAATCTCTGCCTGTAGCTCATGTCTAGACAGTGACTGGTGTTCATTAAATGGACCTTTGAAACTTCATTGCTTTCCAATCTGTTTAAGCCTGATTGACCCCACTTGGCTCTAGTCATGAAGGTGAACTGAGCGTAAGTCTTTCTCTCTAGGACTTCACAGGCCAGTGAAGAAGACCGACGTTTCGTGAAAATACAATGTGATGAAAGACCAAAATGAAGAGCCAGGCCATGACCATCAGGCTGACTGTGACTCGGGGTGACCCTGCAGGACAGAGTAGACCTGGTCCATGGAGTTTCAGAGACTTTGAGTCTCTGGGGAAGCTGATGGCCTTGGCTCTTTCCCGAGGAGCATCCGGTGGGTTTGAACTCCCAACCATTCCGTTAACAGCCCAACATTTAACCCACTGCGTTTTAATTCAGTCAAGGGGTCCTGGGAGACACCATCGTATTTGACACACATTTGAACAAGATTTTCTTCAAGGAGGCCAAACTGGGAGAGACAGAGAGGCAGGTCGGACAAACCTCAACAAGGACAAAGAGACATTCAAGGCTAGAATGCATGAGGTGAATACTGGTAAACTAGGGGGTGTAGGGTGCCTCCCAAGGAAGTCGGAGAACAGCTCAAGCTAAGGACGGGGATCCAGCAGTGAAGAGCCCATGTGTCAATGCTAAAGAGTCTAAAAGTCGATATAAAAATCCTCCTTGGACGGCCACCACATGCGTTAACACAGTAAGTTAAAGACGCTGCCCTCTAGGGGAGCAGGTCCTTTTCTGCCACTTCCTGCCCCACTTCCCCCAACGGTTTTGAAAGGTTTGGGCTGCCAAATTGCAGGTATTCATTTTTCCATATGTTTCAATCAAAGACAAAATGCCAATCAAGTATGATAAGCAATCCACGTCTAGAATCGCCAGACTGAGCAGATAACATTCCAACGGAGAGACAAAACTTGGCATTTTCATTGCATGGTGAAGGCTTGTCCTGAGGTGCATGTGTGACGGCGGAGCAATGGTGTGAAGTGGGGCAGGGTGGGTCACTCCTGCATCGGCGCCCAGGCACGCCACTGCCAAAACCCCCCGCTCATGTGACTGTGCCCCTCCGAAGTGAGACTTCACCTCACGTCCTTTGGACATGTCAACCGGAGAGACTTTCCCTGGAGAAGGGCCTGTGCTTGATGAAGACCCTCAGGGAGAGGGATTGGCACAGTGGCAAACCTCACAGTTGTGAGGATGGCATAGGGCCGGGCAGTGTTTCTTTCTGTTGCACACAGGGCTGTCGTGCATGAGTTGCAACTAACTCAATGGGAATTAACAGCAGTAACAACATCCCTCTCTGGACTTTGACTTCCATGTAAACAGGGCCTGTGGTTGACCAGATTTTTGTTCCTGAAAGTGTTCCTGATGAGGACGAGCTGTACAGGAGTCGGGGCCCCAGCTTTAGGACCCCCAAGAATAGAGGTGTGGGAAAGCACGCTATTCAATGTAAAGGACAAGACCACACACACACATACATACATGCATACACATATACATATACAAACATGCACAAGTGCACAGCTACCCACATACACAAACCTACCCATATATACATCTACACAAACATACACACATACAGTACACGATATATACAAACACACTATAGACATACACACAGGTACACACATACACATATACATGCATACGTACATAGATATTACAAGTACACATACACACATGCACATCTGTACACAACTACATACAAGGACACCATGCTTGGTAAAGTGGAGCGACAAAAAGGAAAGGAAAGCTCTCAGTGAGATGGATGGACACAGGGTCAGAAACAACTCGATGACACATACATGCCTAAACACACCCACACACATGTACATACAAAATCAGACCTGTGCACACACACAGCCTCCCCTCTGAATGCCAGCACGGTGCAGGGGAAGATGCCACAGGAGCAGGACCAGGCGGCACTCCAGGATCAGGAGGAGCGACCCTTTAAAAGCTGGGACGGTGGTAGATGAGCGGTCCCTGTGTTATCCTCCTGCGTCCTCAGGACAAAGGGCAAAGGGAAGTGCAGCCCCACACAGAGAAGGCAATGAGCAGAC
>NW_022103898.1:5403591-5414844 GCF_000313985.2 Echinops telfairi | reverse complement strand
GGGAGGGGGAGAGGCAAGGAAGAGATGCTCTCTCGAGCTGTCGCTCTGCTGGGGGACTGCTTCCTTGACCACCTTCCTTGGCAGCGATTAGCCATTTCTCCAACCTCAGAACTCAGGACAAATGTTGCCTTTGCCATCACTGACCTTTCATGGGAAGTCGCTGCCTGTGATGTCTCCTGGCGGGTTGGTCATCTCAGTCTTCCCAACCACCTTTGTTCCCAGAAAAGTGGAACGATATGTTAGCCTGGCACCCACTGCCACCAAGTCCATTCCAACCATAGCAGCCCTACAGGATGGAGCAGAACTGCCCCCTCGGGCTTCCGGAGCTGGAAAGGAGCCCCGGGGACAGACTGACTGCAGTTCCAGCCGCCCAGCCATAGTGCAGGAGCAGGATGAGGCTCTCTGCTCCTGGGAACCTTGTACAGCCTCAGAAACCCAGGGGGGCGGTTCTATCTGTCCTACAGGGTCACTCGGTCGAATCTAATTCGATGGCAGTGAATTTGGAGAGGGGGGTGGGCGGGTTCTTTTGAAACCTTTGTGGAAGTAGTTGCCTCCGAAATCAAGAGAGCCGTGCGGACAGCATGCTTCCTTCCACAGAACATATAAAGGTTACATTGGCACCACACTGTTGTCGGCTATGAGTGTGCAATAGCGTGATGAAGACGCTTGAAAGGTGGTAGGCATTCCCCAAGTGTGACCCAGACCATCCTTCTGCTGCAGAACAGCTGGCGGGTCCCAAGCACAGCCTTTTGGTCAGGATGACCCGCCGCACCACCAGGGCCCCATGCACGCTGTATCATTCACAATAACTCTCTCTCTCTCACGCATACTGTGGATTCCTCTTGCTACTTCAATAAGCGGCTCTAAAACCTCGAGAGAAAATGAACAAGAGCGCTGGAATGTTGTGGTAAATGAACGGAGACACAGAGGAACGAGAAGCACACGGAATGAATCTGTCGCGGGAACTGAGTTGTGTCCTCTCTGTTTATTCCTGTTCAAGTTTAGGAATACATGACTGGTTACATTTACTCAGATTGTTTCTAAGTCTAAAAAATGACATTCTCAAAACTACAGTATCTAAGAAAACAAGTCATCTGGTGTTGTAAAGATGCGATCTATAAAGACCCAGGACCAAACAAGCTCCAGGAATCACACACACACACACACACACACACACACACACACACACACACACGGAATGTTTGCATTTCCTTGAGAATCAACGTGATCAGAACACGCTAACCTGAATGTTTATCCTTAAAGCCTTGATTTGTATCCAAGGTCTAGCCATCTTCCAGCTACCCTGGAAAATGCAACTGTTGACATCCTTTGGCAGTCAAGCCTGAAACACTACCAACGAAAAGGGGGTGGGGGCGGGAGGTACAAGATAAAAGTTGCGAACAGTTCTGAAGGCCTTGCGCGCATCCAGATTTCTGGGCAAGATAAGCCATGTTGTGCTCAACTCCTCAGGAGACTCTGGGACAGTCTCGGTTCAGCCACAGACTGTTCTAGAGCCAAATGTGCCCACCTTGAGAAAGGCCCAGTTCGGAATCTGTGAGCGGAACGGCCAGTCCCTGACCCCTGGGCAATCCTTCAAAAAGCCTACTGGAGACCATAAATCTAATTCAACTAAGCCTGCTCCAGCCCAACATCCCAGATCTCTGCCTTGAGCCAGAATTACAGGAACTCTCGGTGATTATATTGGGTCTGGTGCAAAGGCCCAAAACTCAATTATCTTGTATTACCAGTAAAAGAGGGACCCTGAATCATGATTTCACAAACAAAAATCTTTTAAAACAAGAACCCCATGATAAAAACTCAAAACTCACAGTCTTTGAGTCAATTCGTAGAACTGTCCCTGTGGGCTTTTCAACCTGTAACTCTATGGGAACAGAAAGCCTCAGTTTTCTTCCACTGAACAGCTGATGGGTTTGAACAGCTGATGGGTTTGCAGTCAGCAGCCCAGTGCATAATCCACCAAGCCACAAGGGCTCCTTCAACTATAGAAAGATTTTTTTTTTTTAATTTCATGGTGTTTAAGGAAGGAGGTAGTAGGAGCCCTTTTGGCATAGTGCCTACTAGTTGGGCTGCTAACCACAAGGTCAGTGGTTCAATACCACCAGCTGCTACTTGGGAGAAAGGCGGGGCTTTCTACTCCTAGAAAGAGTTACAATCTCAGAAACCCACAGGGACATCTCTACCCTGTCCTCTAGGGTCACTATTAGTCAGCCTGGACTTGATGGCAGAGAGTGAGAAAGGAGATCAAACTCCAAGGAATTTAAAACAGGCTCTTTTCTTAGCAACAGCAATACCATATTTTGTACCTAACACCCCCATGTAAATAATACACACATGCAGATGACACGCATGGTGCTCACAGGAACTGAATACGGAGGGGTTGTGTTGGTTGGAGAACTTGAATAGCAGGCACGAGAAAGCTCAGTCGTTTGTTTATTGGGTCCTCTTTAAAGGTTCTCACGCAATCCACAGTTTAATGAAGGCACTATTATGGCATAGTGGTTCAGTGGTCATGCACTGGGCAGATCAGCAGTCCGAAACCACCAATCTGTCCTCCAGGAGATAGAAACCAAAAGCCCCAAACCCACCACCGCCATTGAGCCCATTTCAAGACAGAAATATAAGACAGAGCCGAACTAACCGCGCCATAAGGTTTCCCAGGCTGTCATCACACTGCCTCATCTTTTACAGAGCAGCGGATGGGTTTGAACCTCCAACCTTTCATTCAGTAGCCCACTGCTTAACCCATGGCATTACCGGGGCTGCTTCTGGGCTCCTCGGAGGTCCCCGGATCAGTTTCCAAAGCCCACTTCCTGGGGTGGCAAAGACTGTGGTTTACTGGATAAGGAAGCATTTTGCAAGGGGAGACATGGAAGTTGCCTGAGGCAGAAGATCATGTCTCCCCAAACACGGGAGAAAGGCAGGAGGGAGGTAAGGGACTTTAGGGTGGAAGGACATTACATGTATTCATGAAAGGAAGTGGGAATTCCAGAACTGAGGCCACATGAGCGGGATTATGGTTAGGGTAAGTGGGTGCATTCCACATAGGTGTTCAAAATGGGACTGCAGCAAAGGCATCTAGGTCGGTGCCCCCGGCATGGTGTGCATATGCCAGACTGCCAGTTCTTTGGGTTCAAGTCCTCTGCCTGAGTGTTCTTTGCTATTCAGAACATGGATGTAAGTCTGCTCCTGCTCCTATGATTAGTCCACGTTGGCCAAATGGGTAAATGCTGCAGAGCAAGGGTGCAGGACAAGACTACATTATTCTTGTAAGATTCACTGCCATCGAGCCAATTCTGACTGATAGCACCAGACAGGACAGAGTAGAACGGTCCTTGTGGGTTTCTGAGACTGTGACTCGTTACAAGAGTAGATCGCCTCACCCTTTACCTGTGGAGCAGCTGGTGGTTTTGAACTACTGACCTTGTTGTTATTCCTGTTGTTAGCAGCGTAACACATGACCACTATGCCACCCAGGCTCATTTTTGTAATGGAAGAAAGAAGTTGAAAATGACCTAGACTAATTTTTCTATATGCCACATGCTGAAATAGCGGCTGGATGTGGGGTGTGGTAAGATCCGTAAGTGTTGGCCTGGAGAAAGTCCTTAAAGTCATCCAAACTTAAAATATTTAGGTGGAAGAATCTAGCCTCTTTTCTAACCTATCTCAAGACCCATGACACACTGGTGGTTCCAGCACAAGTAACCCAAAGGAAGACAGGCTGATCTCCTGGGGAATCCACCGCCAATCAGGTAAACCAGGGACACTAACATGCAACATGTCTGCTTCATTTGGTTGCTGAATATGAAAATGGCCCATCTTGCCAACCACATGAAGTCCGTTGGCCCTCGGGTGTTAAGTAAACTGAGAGAGAAATGTGCACTTCAGGAAAAGCAGGCTGACATCTTCAGAGGACTTGTTCATTAAAGAGTCCCAGAGCCAGTTGAAGGGAGAAACTGATAGCAGAGATCTTACCTCCATTGGGGGATCCTCTACCTATGAAACCAAATATCCACTCTCAAGAAATCCTTGACCAAAATCACTCCACCTGCCATTCTTCCTTCACCCAACGATGCCATGTTTTCTTTGGTGCTAGAAGTCAAAACCCAAACACCAAACTTGCTACCTCTAATAAGTGTTTCAACCCTGGAGCTGCAGAGCCAATTCACTCACTCCAAATTAAAGAGAAAAAGAGAAGTTGATTAAAAAGCAACCTCAGAGGGGAGGCTGACAGGCTGTCCTGATGGCCTTCGTTTGAAATCAGAATACAGAGAAATTATATACCATTTTACTTTGGAATTCACACCTTCTTGGGAGTCACCTGTATACATGAGTTTTACATGACTCAGGCTTCAGGATAATTCTGGGATGTGATTGTTGACCTTGGGCAAGCAGTCTCAGGATGTCTCTGTTGACTAACTGCCATAAAATCGATTCTGACTCATAATGACCCTATAAAACAGGGTAGAACTGTCCTTGTGGATTTCTGAGACTATACCACTTTACAGGAGTAGAAATCCTCATTTTTCTCCCAAGGAATGGTTGGTGGTTTTGAACTACTGGCTTTGCTGTTAGAAACCCACTGTGTAACCACTATGCCACCAGGGATCCTTTGTTGCCTAGCCAGATAGCAAGAATTAGCTTTTCTTGGGTTCCGCATTATCTGGAGGCTCTTTTCCGGAAACATCACGAGCCACACAGTACGTTATAAAACTCCAGAGGAACTGAGATGAGGGACAAGGGAATCTTGGTGTGGGTTGGGCTAACTCGTAGTTAAAGCTGGGCTACATAGTGTAGGCCACAAATCCACGATATGGAGTTGATTCCACGGAAAGGCCTATTAACTTGAATCTCAAAACATCAGGCTGTGTGGAAGGGCAGAGGCTCTCTGGGGAAGCGATGCCCTTTGACCTTGGTAAAAGGGGTCAGACCAGGCTCGATCCATCATGTGAACATCAGCCAGTGGGTGGTCTCCTCTGCTTCTCTTTTGAAGCCCATTGTTCCTTAGCCGCTGCAAGCCACTTGCTTTTCCTGGGGTCAAAATGGTCTCCCCAGTATGAGGATGATTCAAAAACAGATTGTGGTGGCAACTGTACGATGCTGCTTGATGTGATTGAACTATGCAATGATACCATATCGGTATTAGCTCCCAATAAAATGGGTTGTTTTTTTTTTTCAGCGGGGGCCGAGTTTGTGAAAGAATGGGATTGAGTGATCCTGGAATTTCCCCACCAACTTTTTTGGAGTTCCCTCATCTGAGTCCTGGTGGACAGCGGTTAAGCACGGGGCTTAACCTGCCCCTCTACCGGAGAAAGACAAGGCTGACTGCTCCCGGAAAGACTGATAGCCTTGGGACCACCACGGACCAGTTCTACTCTGTCCTAGATGCTTGCTGTGAGTCAGAATTGACTGATAGCAATGGGTCGAGGGTTGGGGTGGGAGTGACGAGTACATGCAAGTAAGGAGAGACCCATCCCTGGAGAAGGACATCGCGCTTGGTCAAGTGGAGGGACATTGAAAGAGAGGAAGGCCCTCCAGGAGATGGACGGACAGAGTGGCCGCACCAATGGGCTCGGACAAAGATGGTGCAGACTTACAATGCTTGGTTCTGTTGGGCACAGGGTTGCTATGGGTCAGAACCAACCCCAGGGCACTGATCAACAACAGCATTAACAAGTTCTCAGAATAAACTTTATGCTCAAATTTCAGTGAGTTTTGATGATGTTTAGTGAGCCTTGCTCACCAAAAGCAGCTCAATTAAATGGTAGTGGATGCCCGCCCACCACCTGCTTCAGCTCTCTAAGGTAGAGCCAGTTTTCAGTAAGCACCAGACAGAATTGTAAGGCAGCTAATGTACAGGAAGACTTTGTTTGCATTCGTAAGGCATCCCTTGCCTCATGCCGTGATGTATAACTAAAGTAAACATGCTGTTTTGCTTAGCCTTATCATTGGTGGTGTTGGGTGTTCATGGCGACCCCATATGGCAGAGTAGAACTGTCCTCATAGGACATTCTAGGCTCTGATGACCACAAGGTCAGCAATTAGAAATCACCAGCGGTTGCTTGGGGCAGAGATGAGGCTTTGTGCTCCCGTAAAGACGTAGTCACAGAAACTCACAGGGGCCGTTTTACACTGGCCTGTAGGGTCGCTATGAGTCAGGATCAACTCAATGGCAGTGAGTTTATTTTATTTTAATCTTCAAGGAAGCAGATCAATAGATCTTTCTCCAACAGAGCAGCTGGTTATGTTTGAACAACCAACCTTGCCATTCATAGCTGAACACTTAACTTCCGAGCCACAACTTACTGGCAAGAATAAAAGCTATGATTTCAACCAAGCTACCTCTCAAGATGAGAAAGTCTCCCACCTCCAAAGCTGTCTACAACCTGACACAGTAATGAACGAAAGATTACACGGATTTGTCATAATACTTGAACATTTAGAAAGCAAAGCTTGAACTTGTCATTCAATTTTAAAGAGGGTAACTTACACAGTTAGAAATAAATGAGCTTCACACTCAGAAGTCAAACCCACTGCTATGTAGTCAATTACAGCTCAGAGCGACCCTATAGGATAGGGTAGAATGGCCCCGGTGGGTTTCTGAGACTATAAGCCCGGTGGGTTTCTGAGACTATAAAGCCTCATCTTTCTCTCCAGGAGCTGGCTAGTGGGTTCGAACTGCTGACCTTGCAATTAGCAACCCAATAAGCAGCCTACTTCACCACCTGGCCTCCTTAACTATGAAGATTTAAACCTACTAGTCAAAAAGGAACTCAGATCTTGCCTGGTATAATAATACTCCTCTCCATGAAGAAAAGAAAGGGTCCGTTTCTTTGGTAAATTTGACTGCCCGTCGTGTACAGAGGATCGTGTGAGGTTCTCGAGATCTTAGGCTGCTAGTTGCCACCAGCTTGAGTCCAAACTCATGACAATGACATCAAGTGTGCTGATGCCAGTCAGGGTGTCACTTTAGGGACTCAGGTGCTCCTGACTCACACCATGGCATTGTCCATTTCCTCACACGTGTGTAAACGTTGGCACTGAACAGGGAAGGCTGAAGAAGGATGGATGCAGCCTTCGAACGACGGTGCTGGAGGAGAACCCGGAAAGGACCGTGGACTTCCAAAGAGCAACGGCCTCGGACTTGGAAGTACGGTCAGCATGCTCTGTAGAGGCAAGGATGGCGACAGTCCATCTCACATACTTCAGACACATTCTGAGGAAAGACCAGTCCCTGCAGAAGGGCACCGTGTTGGGTAGAGGGACAGAAAAAAAAATTAGGAGACCTTGGACGAGATGGATGGACAGAGTGGCTGCAACGAGGGGCTCCAACATAACAACTGTGAGGACGGCGCAGGGGCAGGCGGTGTGTCCTTCTGTTGTGCATCGGCCACAGTGACTGACTGCCCCTAGCAGCAGCATCAAGGGTTATCAATGGATGGGTTTGGGGGAAGCAGATCCCCGGGCCTTTCTTCTGGGATGCCTTTGGGTGGACTCAAACCTCCAACCTTTCAAGTAGCATCAAAGCAGGTGAGCCATCTGCAGCACCCCAGGACGACTTGGGAATCTTCCAACCCAACAAAGCCGTGCAGAGCCTATAGAGGGTTTCTGAGATTGTCCATCAGGACAGGAACAAACAGCCCGCCTCATCTTTCTTTCATGGAGTGGCTGGTGGGTTTGAACCTCCAACCTTGCGTTTATCGATATCAATGATGGAAAATACAGGAAAGAAAGAATAGTTAATAATAATTATTATTAATGATAATTGATAGGAATAATTAATAAAATAGAATTCCAGATAAACATCTTTTCCAGCTTTAGAAGGGGAATGAGATAGATGTTGGACAAAGATGAGGTGGCAGTTCACGACTGCCTCTTTTCTATGAAGGAAGAGGTGAGGCTGCCTGCTGTATGGGGCCTAAGAGAGAGGAAAAAGGGAAGTCTCCATTGCCAAGAGGACGATTCCAAGCTTGCAGGACAGAGCAGAACTACCCCCATAGGGCTGTCAAGGCTGCAATGTTGGCGGAAGTAGACAGAGGTGGAAGTGGAGCAGCTGGTAAGTTAGCTCACCAACCTTTTTGGTTAGCAGCCAAGTGCTTTAACCCCTACCCCAGCAGAATGCCTAGCGTATTGAGCTTAAATCCTGAGCACCAGGTGCCCTGGAAGAGCTCTGATCGTGTAGTAGTGGCACATTGGGCTGCTAACTGCAAGGTCAGCAGTTCAAGACCACCTGTTGTTCCCCAGGAGAAAGACTAGGCTCTACTTCCGAAAAGAGTTTCAGTCTCAGAAACTCACAGGGGCAGTTCTACCCTGTCCTATAGGGTCGCTTTGAGCCTGTGTTGACTAGATGGCTGTGAGTTTGTGTTTTTTGAAGAGCCCTGATCGCTAAGTTTGTTACAAGTTGGGCTTCTAACCACAAAGTAAGCAGTTTGAAACCACCAGCCACTAGTGGGAGAGATATGAGGCTTTCCACTCTCATAAAGAGTTACAGTCTTGGACAGTGCAAGACATGACAAAATAATAATAATGTATAAATTATCAAGGGTTCAAGAGGGGGAAAATGAGTTGCTGATACCAAGGGCTTAAGAGAAGAGCAAATGTTTTGAGAATGATGAGAGCAACAAATGTACAAACGTGCTTGACACAATGGATGTGTGTATGGATTGTGATGAGTTGTATGAACCCCCAATAAAATGATAAAAAAAAAAGAGTTACAGTCTCAAATCCACAGGCAGTTCTGCCCTGTCCTATAGGGTCCTTGTGAGTTGGAATCAACTCGATGACAGAGAGTGAGGGTGGCAGAAAGCTAGGGATAGCAAGGAACATCCAAATTCATTTGCTGAGTACCCGCACTGATTAAGCCTCCACTGATTCCCTTCTGACCATCAACCAGGGATGCAAACATCTTGCCTTCAGGCAGAACACATTTGAAAGTGAATTACCTCCACCTTTCTCCAGCCAGTCCAGGGAGAGACTGTCTCCCCAAGGGGCTTGCCCAAGGGTGTGTCCTTGATGGACATTGTGGTGTTGGGGCTGTATAGTCATGAGTCATGCCCTGATAGAGCCCTGGACCAAATGTGTGCTTTCTTCTTCTAACATAACCTCTATGTCCCGATCTGGGTTCCATTCCCACTTGTGTCGTCCCAACTGCAACTGTGGTGAATGTACCTGCTGCCAATCATGATTTTGTGCCAGTATCCTTTGTTCTCCGTGTTCCGTTTCAGTGACAGAGTGGCTGTGAATCCTTGGACCCCATTATGACCTCGTGGTCTCCAGTGTCTGAATGACGTGTCTTTGTCTGTGTCCCCTTTAACACTTAATAAATGCTATTCTTAAGTCATAGTTGAGATTTGGCAGTCTCCTTTGTTCCCTAAAACAGTATGAAGATTTAAGTGATGAGCATTTAAAACAGTTATTGTGAATTATGGGAAGCTTGACCAAGGACAACTGGAAGAGGTGAGGGTCCAGATGCGGCTGGGCACTATAAACCGGGGGAAGGGTCAACATCTGGCATTTGTTGAAAAGGACAGTGGGAAGTGGCTTGTTGAAAAGGATTGTGGGAAGGGGCACCCGACCAGAGTAAGATCTGGACTCTGTCCCTGCCTCGCCCACACTCCAATGGGAGAGCTCTGCCAAGCCTTTCATAGTTCGCCCTTCTCTTGTTGATGATAAGAACAAAAGACAGTGAACTAGACAGAGTCAAGAACAGAGTGTCCCACACAGACCTCCCTCTTCACAAGACACCATCATTAGTCGTTGTTATTCTACTCGGTTCACATGCTCCCAATCCAACCTGCCAGGATGGTGTGAGAGATTTGTTGAACTGAAAACACCGTTTCCTAGCTGGCTGGATATTTTTTGCTCCTTTTTTCACATTTATCCTCAGATCAGAAAAAAATTAATCAACATCTGCAAAAAAATGTTTTGCTTGGATTTCTTGCCCAGGGGGCAGAGTAAGTAAATTTTGGCAGGGGATAAATTTGACTTTATTGTTAACTGTCAAAAAGCATCAAAGAAAAATCTCTGAATTTGTTGGAGCAGAAAAGAGAGTGTGTTTTACTGAGGTGGGGGGTGGGGTGGGAGTGGGCGTATACAGCTCTCGGCGGGCAGCACAAAGGAAAAGTACACCAGGCTCTGATTGCTGAGCCACATGGCAGAGTTTATGTGCCACCCAAAAAAAAAAAAAAATGTAGCATGACCCAAACTACAATGATCTCTCAAATGACTCATTCCTCACATCAGTTAATCTAGTACATTAAAGCATACATTCCCTGAGGTTGGTTTATGCAACAGTGCCAGAGAGCGTTGTTGCCATGTGTACTGGGACATAGTTCCTGAGAACCACCCCTTCTCTTTCCTCCTGTTGCCTTCCTAAGGATGGAGTGGCCTAACCTTAATTTCTCTATTTGTTCATAACTTTGTATTCCTCCTTTGGGCTAGTGTCTTTTGATTTTCATCCTCTTCTTTCTTCCATAACAATTGTGAGGGTGGCACAGGACCAGGCAGTGTTTTATTCTGTTGTCCACAGCGTCGCTATGTGTCGGACTTAAGGGCATCTATCAACCACCACCTCACAAGTGGATGCATGGATAGATATACAGGCTGAAAGCATGGAAGAGAGAGTGCAACTGTTCCTAGAGTTGTTTTATTTTATTTTATTGAGCTGTAATATAATTAACATCATACAATTCAATAGTTCAGTCAAATCAGGAAAGTTTGTGCAGCCCTGGAACTTTTTGTTCCTTCTAGTCCCCATTGATGTGGACTCCTCATTTCCCCACCCTCCCCTTCTATGCCCCCAGGCAATCATCAATGCAGCTACTCTAATGCCATCATCCCGGTTTCCCTGTACAGATAAATATACAAAACAAGGGCAAACGATAAATGGGGACCCAGCAACTGTGACATATAAGACAGTTAAAGGTCTCAATCTAAGAGAAGCAGAGAATATTAAGAACTTAGGATAAGTTCACATTGAGTCCAGAGGGTGATGAAAGTACACTGCTTTACGGTCCAGCCTAAACACAGCTGCCAAAATCCACTTTACAATGCCTTTTGTCTGATATTAGAGGAGTTGTGCATAGGGGATTCACCAGGGACCCCCCCATGTAGAACTTGGTAAATGGATTTGGGGGTACCGCTATCACCACAGCTTTCCACAAACCAGGTGTTCAGAATTTAGGCACTGGTATTGTTCCCTCCTCCAGTTTGGGATCTTATTATTTGCAATCCTTG
>NW_022103898.1:5401219-5403491 GCF_000313985.2 Echinops telfairi | reverse complement strand
TTCAACTTGGTTAGAGTGAAGTTCTTCACAGTACTCCGTTGTTATCTGTTGTGGCATTGCCCATCTTATTTCTTATTTGCATCATCTACTTTTTCTTTGTTAAATTTGCTATGGTCTGCCATTTTTATTAAGCCTTTAGTAGAACTAACTTCTAGTCTTGTTGGTTCTATTATTTTATTTTACGGTTTCATTTATTTCTACTCTGCTCTATTTTCCCCACCTCTTTACTTCTGGTAACCGAGGGCTGACTTTTGCTGCTCCTTTTCTAATTAGTGGAAATGTTGGGCGAAGGTGTTGATTTTTGTTCTTCTTTTGTGATGTGTGTGCTTATTGCTAAAATTGTCCTCTCAGTACTGCTTTTGCTGTGTCCCAATCTTGATGTGCTGTCTTCAATCTCATTTGATTCAAGGAATTTTACATTTGGGGGTTTGATTTATTCTGTTACCGAGTAGTTTTTAAGCAAAGTATTATTCAATTTCCATGCATTTTGTTCCCCTTTGATCTGTCTGTTGTTGATTTTGAATTTTATAGCACTATGATCTGAGAAGGTGCTTTGTAGCATTTGGATTTTTCAAATTTTTATTAAGGCTTTTTGTGCAACCTAACCCATGGTCTATTCTGAAGAATGTTCCATGAGCATTTGAAAAGGATGCATATTGTGCTGTGGTTGGGTAGATTGTTCGGTAGATGTCTATGAGATAAAGTTGGTTGATTGTGTTCATCTCTTATGTCTGTTGAATTTCTAATTGTTCTGTCCTTCATGGAAATTGATCTATAAAGCTTCCTACTATTATTTTTCCCCGTGGTTAGTTTGATTTATGTATGCTATCGCACAGCCTGGTGTACTTCTTCCACATACCTGTAGGTTTGACTCTTTCTATGTGTATATTTACCTATAATGCAAATATATCCATGAATGAACACAGTCAGGCCAAGTTATGGAAACTTGTTAGACATAATCAAACAGGCCCTGGGCCTGGAGGGTTTGAGAGTGGAAAGCCTCATATCTCTCCCACTGAGTGGTTGGTGGTTTCAAACTGCTTACCTTGTGGTTAGAAGCCCAACTTGTAACAAACTTAGTGATCAGGGCTCTTCAAAAAACACAAACTCACAGCTATCGAGTCACTACGGGCTCAAAGCGACCCTATAGGACAGGGTAGAACTGCCCCTGTGAGTTTCTGAGACTGCAACTCTTCTCGGAAGTAGAGAGCCTAGTCTTTCTGATTGTTCTGTCTGAGCCCATTGTTGGGGCCACTGCGTCAATACGTCTCGTCCAGGGTCTACCACTTTGTCCCTGACCCTCCACTTTACCAAGCATGATGTCCTTCTCCAGGGACTGGCCTCTCCTGATAGTGTGCCCACAGTACATGAGATGAAGTCTCCCACCCTCGCTTGTAAGGAGCATCCTAGCAGTACATCTTTCAAGATAGATTGGTTTTTACCCTCTTGGTAATCCATGGTATTTCAATACTCTTTGCCAGCACCATAATTCGAGAGCATTGATGCTTCTTCAGTCTTCCTGATTCCATGTCCAGCTTCCACATGCAGACGAGATGACTGGAAATACCACTCGTAGATCACACTTATTGCAGGGTTGTGTCTGTAGCAGTATTTACTTCTGTTGCCTTTAACCTTTACACTTCTCTCATTGTCTTCCTGACTCCATCATGTTTTGCTGACCTCCCTCTTACTGTGTATTGCCTTTCCCCCTTTGTTCTAATTATGTAGTGGATTTTGTTGATTGCTTTTCTAATGCTGAACCCTCCTGGCACACCTGGTATGAATTCCACTGGGTCATGTTCAAATGTTGTTGGATTCTGAATTCAAACTTCTAGCTAGAGTTTTGTAGAGAATTTTTGTATCTATGTTCATGAAGGAAATGGGTCTATAATTTTTTCAGTGTTATCTGTGGCAGTTACATAATCCGGTGTCAATTTGAGACTTTTGAGAGTGAAGGGGTGGAGTTTAGCCTGTCAATCAGGTCGCAGTTTGATAACCTCATTGGAAGGCCCTGAAAAAATAAATAGCTCACTGGAGGCCAGAACGACACTCAATCTTCTTCATCTTCCTGCAGACAAGACACATGGACCTATGTTGATGGAGCCACATGGTGACCCACACCAGCACTGATACTTCCACCACCACTGGATTCACAAGACTTTCCACCCACTGGCCTGTGATCTTCCCACATGCAGTGTCGTTGCATGTATTGCATGAGTCTGAAAAGGATTTGGACTGGGATATTTTCTTAATACAATTCCTCTTTATATAA
>NW_022103898.1:5397068-5399966 GCF_000313985.2 Echinops telfairi | reverse complement strand
TTGTGATGAGTTGTACGAGCCCCTAATAAAACAATTAAAAAAAATAACTCTAACATAATTTAATCACTTCCATGATGAGATCCGCTTTGAGTAATCAATCAATTTAAAGGAGTTTTACTTGATGGGGGGTGGGGGTGGTGGCGGCGGTGGCCTGCTTCCAATGCAAGTGAACACTGTGAGAAAGTTCGTGTGCTTTCTGGTGGGTTTGGATCCTGCTGCATCTGGCCTGTCATCTGACCTTTGCCTCTGCAGCCAGAAGCCTTCTGCCTGACCTGCCAATCTTGGATTTATTCGTCCAGCAGCTGTATGACTCGCCTGACACCTCCAACCTGGCCTCTGACACATGGGCTTGGCCCTTGCCCACCCCCACAACTGTTTAAGGGTTTCCCTGATGTAAACCACCCTCTGTACATACACATCCACGAGCTTCACTGGCTCTGATTCTCTAGAGAACACAGCCAAAGACACCGCTGGTTGATTTTTATTCTACTTTTATGTTTATGTCTCTTACAAGCAGCACATTAATGCACCTTGGTTTTCTTATTCTACTACCCTCTGTCCTGACTGGTGCATTTAATCCATTCACATTCATTGCCATGATTGACAGGTATAAATTTCTTGCTGTCATTTTGTTGGTACTGCTGGTTTGTTCCATATAATTTTCTGATAAAAACTAAGTTTCTAAGTTCCCATGAGTCTTTTAATTGGGGTATTTTCCAAAACACATATTCTCTTGGGGGTCATGTTAGGCAGACTTAGAAAGTCTATTTTCTGTTCATCAAAAGCCTCTGTCACCTGCAAAAGGTATTTTTATAATATTGAAGACTGACCGCAATGTATTCATTCTGGTTGGAGATTAGGATCAATGTAGGCAATAGAAGGATCATGGGTTTCCTAGAAATTATTTCATTGTTGGCAAGTTTGTGAAATCTAGATAGTGTGGATCTCAGGCTTAAAAGAACCAAAGGAGGAGTGTTCCTTGTTACATTAGTTCCTTCTACTGGAGCCCTGTGCAATTGGACTGCTAACCATTAGGACAGCAGTTCGAAACCACCAGCCATTGTGCTGGAGAAAGACGAGGCTTTCTACTCATATCGAGTTACAGTCTTGGAAACCTGTATGGCACACCCACCCCGTGCTATAGGGTGCTATGAGTCAGAACTGACTCAATGACAGGGGTGTTTGGTTTCTTGGTTCATTCGACTAGAAGATTGAAGATGATAAAAGTCATGTAGTGTTTGACAAATGGGGAACATTTCTTTGTTGCTTGGTGTGGCCAGTGAAATGGGTTCTTCTATTGCTAAAAGGTGCTTCTAAGTCGGGAGGATGTTTTCAGCTGGTTTCTTAGTATAGAGGCTACAGTAGCACTTAGGCAGAGCTAAGCTTTCACTCAATCTAAAAAGCTACAAATCATTGCTAATAGTTCATTTTAACCATCTGAGTAAACTCTAGCTGCCGTTCCAGCATCGGCTTAGAGGGGAAGAAGTATTTTCCAGGCAAGACTTTAAGATGTTTTCTAGGATTGTGGCAAGGGCAAACAGGACAATATGAGGCAACATGTCTAAGCTTCAAATACTTTTACCCATCAATGTTTCTTTAGGATCTCAATGATTTTAGCTGGTCTTATATGAGAACATACACTCAAGTTACACAGCATAGACATTTGTTTTGGTTAGGCCCCATCCGTAATCTGGGGCCTAACCAAAATCTAACTTCATTAGAGTTTAGTTCCCAGCACTCATTCTGGAATTAATAAAAAAGTACTCTTTCCTCAAGTAAAACACATTGCATGTAATATCTCCCTTAAGGTACTTAGGACGGTTTTGCTGCTAAGATTTTGCTTTCATAAATAAGACCTTCGCCAGCACAAAGTTATTGTCATTAATTCCTAGGAACATATTGTTGCTGTTAGGGGCCATCAAGTCTGTTACAAGTCACACCGACACAATGTGCAATGGAATGAAACACCGCCCAGTCCTGCTCCCTCCTCAACACTGTTACAGGGAGTCCACCTGTTGGCAGCCTCGGTGTCCGCCAGTATGGATTACAACTCAATGTACAGAAGACTACAGTCCTCACAAATGGACTGATGGAAAAAGGTTGAAGTTGCCCAGGGTTCTATCTTGCTTGCATCCACAATCAATGCTCATGGGAGCAGTATTGATGTATTGCATTAGGCAAATCTGTTGTATACGACCTCTTTAGAGTATGGAAGAGCAAGTAGGGGAAAATCCAGGTTTACTTAACCTTCCTCCTTTGGAATCAAATAAAATTCCTAGCAGTGGTCTGCCCCGGAGTTTGCTCAGTATTTTGTTTCTCATAGTAGCTAATTAAAACAACAACAACTGGGAGGCATTGCCTTTACTTGCATAAAAGACAGCAACTCAGGTACAACATGGCAGTCAAGCTCAGAGTCAGCACATAGGTCAGCTCAAAACCCAACATATCCACTGTAAAGCAAGCGGGCTTTTAAAAAGTAGTTTTAAAGATTCACATAACAATTCTGATTTGTCCTCAGGTTACAAGTGTGTCTGCGGTCAAGTCCAGCTCATCCAGCGGAGATCTCCCATGGGATCTCACAATGCAGCCCCTGGAACATGCTGAGCACCCCGGAGATCCAGGATTCAGTGTCTCAATGTTCCACAGCACCCCACCTGGGTCCCTGGAATAACCTCCATGCATGTATTTTCTTATGCCTAATGGGTAGCCTAGTGCTCTGGTTCATCTCATGACCCAGTGAGGTAGTTAGTTTATTGTGCCAACCTGGCCGATAAACGCATGTGGGATTAATTGAAGGGCAGAGAGAGAAATGGCTTGGTGAGCCTCGCCTTCCTTGTCTCTTGCTCTTTGATCATCGGACCATTGTGCGGCTGTCTTGCTTTTCTGTGTCTCAATTTG
>NW_022103898.1:5394210-5396044 GCF_000313985.2 Echinops telfairi | reverse complement strand
CATAATCGCATACGAGATTCCTACATTTGGGTTGGCTTAAAGACTACGACATTGCTTCATAACCAAGCAATACCTGATTTCATTCTTTTTGAATCAAATCCATACTGCCAGCGAGAGATCTATTTTTTTTAAAAGACCTTAAATATATTAATCTATTCAATTGGAAAGTATCCAATAATGGTCACTGATTTTCCAAACTATCTTTTGTAAGCTCATGCCAATTAAACAAAAAGAAAGAAGCTAAAGGACCAAAATAATAGTTCACATAATGGGCTGGGGTCCCAGAAGGTGGCTCCCTGTACGTTCGGTAAGACTCAAAGAGCTATCAATACAGAGTCAACAGGTAATACATCTTGAAACAATTCTTGTGTTTGTGGACATCTAGGGTCCAAATGACTCTGTAGTGCTAAAATCCAAATCTCCCTTTCTCAAGGATCACAGCAGGCAATGCACCTTCACAATCCTCCTGATACCAATCGATGTCAAAGAATAACTTTCCACACTCTGTTAGAGTAGAAAAGATGATGAGTTGTTTTTTTCCCCCCTCTGGCCGCACACGCCCTCCCCCTCCCCCAAGATAATGAGTTTTATTGAAGGAATTACGCCACTCAAGTTGGGCAGCACAAAGTGAAAGTAGAGTACTGGTGTGCTGAGAAGGCAGCATTTATTGATATATTTGAGTTTATTGAAGGAATGCCACCATACAGAATTGGGCAGCACTTTATGAGGATTCAAGGAGCCCTGGAGGTGTAGTGGTGACTCGTGGGCCACTAACTACAAGGTCAGCAGTTTGAAACCACCAGCCGATCCACAGGAGACATTTTCTACTCCTGCAAAGAGTGACAATCTTGGAAACCCACAAACACCCCCTCCACTCTACTGTTGGGAGGTGTGGTCGATGGTACTGGTTGGTACCATTGGCTGAATTAAGCTCATTTGACTCAGACTGGGGTCGGTCCACCTAGGTGTACTGCCCCTTCCGGGCGAGAAGCCTGAATTTGGAGCATGCTCAGTAGACAACCTGGTCCCTATTCTGGCTACCTAACAGGCTGTTCGGCCTGAGTGTATAATTTAGGTGGCTGCTCTCATCAATATAAAGGCCATTTGTTAGTTGCCTGTGTTGGGCCAGGCACAGGTTGGGGACATTAGGAACAGCCAGACCTGCCCTTATGGGACCAAGACAGCTAGCTTCAAAGGGCTCCGGGACAATGAGCCATCTCCTAGGTTTCAGGAGGACCGACGGAGATCTCGGGATGGAGATGGCTTCAGCCCCTGCAGCTCCTGGCCCCTTCCTTCATGTTTACCCTCCTGAGGCAGCTTAAAAACTTGCTCTTCACCAGACAGGTGCGACTTCTTGGGTCCCACCATGAACCTCGTCCAGGAGCTCAGGGCTCCCATCTCTTTCTCTGCTCTCCCCTCCCAGGCAGCACAACTTCACTGGCTCCTTGCTGGAACTCTTGAATCCCCCTCCGGAGCGCAGAATAAACCTCCTTCACTCTTATCTAGCCTCAGTTTATCTTTGCGGTGAGCCTAATAGCCGGTGTAGTGGTTATGAGTTGGGTTGTAATCACATGGTTGGCAGTTTGAAACCACTGGCAGCTCCAAGGAAGGACTGAGATTTCTCCTCCCAAAAGTCTCTGAAACCCAGAGGGTCACTATGAATCAGCACTGACTAGAAGGCAGTGAGCACAGGTAATCCACTCTCTGGATGGGGAATTGTTGGGAGCCGGTGGCCATTAAGGCCTTAGCCTCAGCCATGGAGCCGAACTTGGCTGCTTCCTGGTTGTTGTGTTGTCTTTCATTTGCTAAATCTGTGGGGACTGGCCCTGCCTAA
>NW_022103898.1:5388631-5392332 GCF_000313985.2 Echinops telfairi | reverse complement strand
GAGGGCTTTTCCCCCGCCCGGCGCCGGCGTGTCCGTTCACCGGCCTCCGGGCACCTCGCTTATCGTCGTTGGTTCCTTCTGGTGGACTCCGGCTCCCTGCGACCCTACTGGTCCTGGTGGGACGGCCCCTGGGGACTCCGAGGCTGTAAACAGCCGCGTCTCTGTCCCCCCGATCGGCGGGTGGATTTGAACCGCCGGTCTTCTCGTGCGCAGCGCAGCGCCTGAACCTCCTCCCACCGCAGGCGGGTGCTCCCCGACTCCGCGACCCCAAAGGACCGCGTAGACCCGCCCCCCATAGGCTTTCCGAGCCCGATCTTTCGGGAAGCGCAGGCGGCCACCTCTTTCTCTCGCGCTCGGAGCGGCTGGGGGTGCCGAACCTTTTGGTTGCCAGCCTGGCCCTTGACCACCGCTGTTTTCGTCGTAGAGTGGCCTGGCCCATCCCAGAGACCAAGTGGCTTCAAAATCAAAACTCAGTCCGGCTCAGCGCGACCCCGTAGGACACTAGAACTGCCCTTGTGGTTTCAGAGACTGGGATGGAGTCGTAGGAAGGCCTGTCTTTCTCCTGTGGAGCCGGGTAGAGTGGTTGCTGGTTTCAAACTTCTGACGGGTGGGTATAGGCCTCCAAGACTCCAAGTATCTTACAAAAACGTTCTCTTCCCTTTGAGGTTCACTTTCCTGTCATGTTACTTTGTTCTTTGGGATCATTCAATCACTCGGTACCTTTTTTTACTTACTCCGTTAAGCTCAAAGTTGTCCTCAGAGCAAGCACCTGGGAGTTGCTAGGGACCAGGCCTTGTCCCAAGTACTTTTACAGAGAGATCTTTTTTCCCCTTCCTGGGTAAAAAGGATTTTATTGCCCATCGTGTCTTGCTCTGAACAGCCCTGGTCTCGTGGTGGATTACATGTTTGCCTGCTAACTGCAGGGTCCACCCTCAAAACTACCAGATTACACATTCAGAATACGTGAGATGGAGTCTTGCCGTTGTGCCTTATGAGGAGCGTTCTAATGGCTTACTTCTTCCAAGACAGATTTTCCATGCTTCATTCATGTTCATCAACACCATAATTCAAACCCTTCAGTTCTGTGGGCTTCCTTGTTACGCATTCACTGCCTTCCAGTCACTTCCCGCTCCCAGCAACCCTGCCTGTAAGGAGGTTTCTGAAGCCTTACATCTTTATAGGAGCAGAAAGGCATCCTTCTCCTTTGACAACCCTGTGGGTTCCTGTTGCTCACGGCTCCTTCCTTATTCATATAAACAACTCCAACCAAACACACTGCCATCAAGTAAATTCTAACTCGCAGCAGCCTTATAGGACAAGGTAGAACTGCCCCTGTGGGTTTCCAAAACTAACTGGTTGAAGGGAACGGGAGTAGAAAGCCTTATCTTTTTCCCGTAAAGCTGTTTCCAAGTCTGATTCATACTTCAGCTTTATATCTGCCCTCTATTTGCAAGTTCTGGCGGAAGAGTCAGCTTTGATAGCTATTACTTATAGCAAACTTGTTTCTTAACTAATAACATTGATTAGACCCCTCCCGTGTGCCAGGCACTGTTCTAAACTAAGCTCTTTCCCTTTATCTCATTCAGTTTTTGATCTCTGTCCATTTACAGAGCAGACGCTATGTCACAGGAACTATGTAACTTTGCCTCAGGTATAAGGGGCCCATGGGATGAGTGAGCAGGGGGCATTGCATGTTTACCTCTAAATAGATATATTTACATGTGTGAGAAAGAAAGTGTGTAATGCCCCAGCTTACCTACTCAACAGCAGGTCAAGCACCTACCTTGAGTATTTGGAATAGATCTGTAAACATAGTAGAGGTCCCTGTCCTCGATTATAGGCTGATTCAGCACATTTAATCTAGATGATTTTGTAGTGCCAGTTATCTCTTCAGTTGGAAGTAAAACTCAAAAACCCAACACCATAACCATCAAGACTGATAGTGATGCTATAGGACAGAGTTGAGCTGGCCCTGTAGGTTTCCAAGGCTGTGAATCGTTCTGGAACAGACAGCTTCATTTCTCTCGTAGAGCCATTGATGGTTTCTAACTGCCAAAGCACACAATCCACTACACTATTGGGGCTTAATTGAGGATAAGTGTTCAAAAGGATAAGTTCATATTTTATTCCTGCTGCTCTTTTGCACTTTCGGCCCTTTTGTAGCTCCAGTTAATCTCAAATAACAGAAATGGCCATTTCAACTCCTCATCATTTCTGCCCTCTGGTGGAGATCATGAATAAACTGAGAAATGGCGGGAAGAACCTGCAGGGTCCTGGCCCTAGCAGATCAGTATTAGTTGCAAAGGATCCTGTCCTGAAGTACCTTGTTCATTTTTGTTAGGATGCCGAAGGTTAATAGCAAAAGTTGACTGATGTTATAGATTCTTGGGTAATGGCTGAAAAATACATGTGTTTAATTGAGTACTTTGTGCTTTAGACCTTGGACTATACAGTAGTTCATTCTATTATCAGATAAAGAGAACATACTTGTAAAAAGAAACATTCAAATATTAAGATGTTAAGGAGGACTAGCGGCACAGTGAATTACTTGTTGAGTTGTTAACAGCAAAATCAGCCATTTGAACCAGCTGCTCCGGGGAAGAAGTTGAAAGCTGGCTGCTTTAGTAAAGATTAACAGCCTCGGAAACATTAGGGAGCTTTTCGGCTCTGTCCTAGAGGGCCTCTGATTTGGAATGGACTTGAGATGGCAATGGGTTTGGGCTAGAATTTTTGTTTTATTCTATTGTTTCAAGTTGAAAGCCCCTATGTGACCAGTCTAGAGGGGATCAGATTTTCGAGGCTTTTAGAATGCCAGCATTTGGATTTTATTACCTAGGTACTACACAGTATTGGGTAACATGTGAGCTCTTAATGACCTTGAGGTTCCAAGAAAGTTTTCTGTTGACTGGTGGTGCTGAAGGCAGAGGGGGAGGAACACAAGTTTCAGAAATTAAATGTTCAGTTTTAGAAAGCTTGTTTTCCCATCAACTAATTTTAGACTTTTCACAACATGAAAGGAAGGGTTTTCATATTGTGAATGTATTTCCAGTAGTTTATTAACTTCTTTGGAGGCTATCTGGTTGCGCTGTTGAGTAAGCATTGGCCTGCTACCTATAGAGTCAGTGGTTCAGATCCAGCGAGAAAGATGAAATGGTCTACTCGTGTGAACATCTGTAGCCTTGGAAGCCCTCAGAGGGTGGCTCTGAGTTGGAATCAAACCAGCAGCATTGGATATTAACTTCATTCATAGGTTATCTTAAAGAGAATTTTTTGTGTGTCTTCTGGTACTTTTTTAATCGTTTTATTAGGGGCTCGTACAACTCTTATCACAATCTATACTTGCATCAGTTGTATAAAGCACATTTGTATGCTCATTGCCCTCATCATTCTCAAAACATTTCCTCTCCACTTAAGCCCATGGCATCAGATCCTCTTTTTTCCCCTCCCTCCCCACTCCCCCCTTCCTCATGAACCCTTGATAATTTACAAATTATTTTGTCATATCTTGCCTTGTCGTACGTCTCCCTTCACCCACTTTTCTGTTGTCCATCCCCCAGGGAGGAGGTTCCCCCTGGGGAACCTTGTAAACGGTTCCCCCTTTCCAACCTACCCTCCCAGTATCGCCACTCACACCACTGGTCCTGAAAGGATCATCCGCCCTGGATTCCCTGTGTTTCCAGTTCCTATCTGTACCAGTGTAC
>NW_022103898.1:5332258-5387497 GCF_000313985.2 Echinops telfairi | reverse complement strand
CTGCAGATTCAATGCCCTCTTTTGAAATAAATTCTTCTGGGGGGAGGGGTTAAAGAGAATTTTTAATGTGACAAGTGTTTTTTCTGTAAGATTAAGACTTTGCCTCAAGACTTTGAAGGTTGACATTGTGTTAAGCAATTGTTGAGGTCATATCATACTTCAGGTTTCAGATTTTTTTAAATGATTATTTCTTTTTCCCTTTTTTGTTGGAGCTGTCTTCAGGTTGGGCAGAGGGAGGACCCATGCTGCTTGGGCATTTTCTGCTGCCTCCTAGCACCAGCCCACCTGTAATTGATGGTGCAGGAGCCAAGCACACCCCCACCCCCACCCCTCCCACCTGCACAGAGTTCTCACTGCAGCCGTTTCCCCTGATAGCAGAAGGGTTTTTGTTGCATTTCATGCTGGAATTTATTTTTAAGTGCTTTATATAGGAATGATGTCTTGATCTAGAAAACTAAGTTGTTTCCTTTTACTTTTTTGTGTACGGGTTCAGAAAAATGGCCAAACGAATTGCTGAGAAGGAGCTGACGGACAGGAATTGGGATCAAGAAGATGAAGCAGAAGAGGTAAAAATCTTGCAGTATGAGTTCATGCTGCTCAGGTCACATTCATTTTGAGGTTCCTCATGAAATCATTAGGATAAAAATTAAAAGGCCCTTTAAGTGCGTCTGAATGGTAAGTACCGTGGTTCCTTATAATTTAGCATAGAAAGCTACTAATTACACGGGGGTGGGCTTTTCCACTAATAGCTAATCCATAATTCTCCTTTTTAGAAGTAGCTTTTTCCTGAGTTCCATAAACTTGCCCTATTCTGAAGGCATGGTTTGGAATAAATCGTTTGAGTCACGGCTGCAGGTTATGTGATCTGGTCACGATCTTTTCACGGTGCTGGCACATAGCTTTGAAAAGCAGGTCACTGACACCGTCTCTTGCTGCCAGGCCCGCGGCTTTAGATACTAAAAGCTGGAGGTTGCCACCCTCATTCTGTGCTCCTTGAGGCCTGCTCAGTGGATCTGCGATTCCCCCAGAGCAATGATTAGTTAATGTAATACCGTTTGTCCTTGGGTTGTCCTTCTCTACTTCCTTGAGAAAGCCTTTTCCTTGCATAAAGAATAGGGCATGACCTATTTCTAGTGCCTTCTCGGCAGTCTTGGCCTCCAAGGCTACCCAAGTTGACCTTTCAGATTATTAGAATAAAACCAGAAAACCAAGGCCTTACTGCCATGAGGTCCAGGCTGAATACTAGCAACCCTGTATAGGGTTCCCAGGCTCGATCTTGACCTGAGCAGGCAGCGTCATCTTTCTCCTAGTTAAATTACTGACCTAGCAGTTAGCCCAACGCCCAACTCGCATCGCCAAAGTTTCCAAACAAAACCTGTAATGGTGTTTCCGAGATTGTTTTTAGATGGCTGTCTTTTGTTCTTTTAATCTTCTGGTAGTCTTGCACCTCAATAGTGTCTGTTCAAACATCGGACTATATAGGCCCAGGATCCCATATCGTTATAATAGCATTAAAAAATCCTGGCAACGGAACATAGCAAGCAGCACATGCATCTCATGGCCCTTCTGCAAAACCGCCAGGCAGGTACATGTAACCTGTAATACATGACTTGGTGATCATAATAAATGCCTGTGTTGCTGGCTTATATATATACTGTGTTGTACTCTCTGACTAAAAGGCTTACTGTACATCAGTGGGCTTCGACTCCTGGCCAAGCAGCATTCCACCTAGGGTCTGCCACTTAGAGTACCGTAGCATTGTCTGTTTAATTTTAGTTTGACAATATCACCATCAAGTGTATCGTGGCTCCCAAACACAGCCAATGCTGGTAACAAGACAGCAGCAGCAGGAGGCAAAGGTGAGGTATCCATTTGGAAGCATAGGAAACGGTCATTATACGACATAAAGGTGGAAAGTCCATGGCCATTAATGTTGTGGTTTAGGTGTGGCTCATTCAACAACCATGGCGATCCTCAAAAACAAAACTCTCCAAACTGAAAGGATTCTCTAAGGAAAGCCACTAACTAGCCCAGTGAAAAGTCCAGAGGGGCCTATGTCTGCTATGGAGGAATAGCGGGTGGTGGTTCTGTGGGGAAGCACTTAGCTGCTAACAGAGAAGTAGTCAGTTCAAATCTGCTCCACTGGAGAACCATTACAGCCATGGGGCAGTGCTTCTGTCAGTCAGAGTTACTAACTCATGGCAGTGAGTTTTGCTTTTTTTGTTTTGAGGATCAAACACAAACGCGAATCCCTCTCAGCACCTTGAGACTCACTATGTGAAGCCTTGGAGTTTATGTGAAATGCTTAAAGATAAAGCAGAACCAGACTACAATAAGATGTTAAAGCAACAACAATTCATATAGTGTGCTGTTCACAGAGAGTATCTATCGTGGACATTTAGGCAGTGCGTGACTCTGATGTTTTCCTTTACGAGTGTATTGATGACAGAATAATGTGTTGACCAGGCTTCTAACATTCCTGACTGTCATGTTAAATCTTAGGCGGTGGGTGTTTTGGGCTGTTTTATAAAGGGTTGCTGGGAGGTGGAACTGACTTGACAGCAGCAGTCTAGTTTCATGGGCTCTTTTGTATAAAACATGTCAGAAATTAAAAACTCATTTGAATGGCCTCTAGTGAAATGACTGTGGAAGGACTTTAATTTGGGGCACAGTTTGCCAAATGGCCACTTCTAGGTACTAGGGATCCTTTTAAATATAACACTATCTGAAGAAACGATGTTAGGTGTCCTCGAGTCAGTTCCGAGTCAGAGCAGTCCTTCATACCACCTAGCCCTGCACCATCCCCACAATGATCATTGTCCTTGAGCCCACTGTTGCCGCTGTAGTGCCAGTCCAAGTCATTGAGGGTCTTTATTGACCTGCTCAAAATATGTGAGTGCAAGTTTCACCATCCATACTTTCTGGATGTACTTCCAAGACAGATTTGTACCTTTGCAGTCTGAGGTATATTCAACTTTCTTGACTAACACCATAAATCTAAGGCTTCAGTTGTTCAATCTTCCTTACTCGTCCAGCTTTTGAACGTACAAGGGGCTACCCAAAAAACCTGGAATTGCGCTGTACGGAGCAGAGTTTTCATAGTCCAAGTTTTTCCCCTTAGGCGAGTATCAAGCAACTCGCTCTGAGTTAGGGCACCCAGTGGTGGCATCTGGGAAAGTTCTCTGGTCACAGTGAATTTTTTTGTGGAAACAGTTTTGCTCAAATCTCACTTTTTGTGATGGCCAATTTACATGAACATGCAGCTGTGGAACTTTGTTGCCTGCTCTGGAAAAGTGCTGCAGACTCAGCTGTGATGTTGAGCACTGCTTACAAGGACAGCGCTATGGGGAAATCTCGTGGTTTTCTCATTTCAAAATGGTGAAATATCAGTTGATGACAAACCACGTACTGGGTGTACAGATGGACGAAAATGGCTACTAGTAGTGCATTTGGAGTTCGGTCCACCAGGTCAGACTGTTAATCAAAAGCTTTGCTATTTAGAGGTTCTGAAGAGATTGTATAACTGTGTGACAAAAGCCTGATTTGTGGCAGACAGACTGGTTTTGCCACCACGACGCTGCACCTACTTATGCAGCCATCTATGTGCCAGTTTGGGGCAAAAAACAGCATGCTTCTCTCGCCCCACGCACCTTACTCACTTGACCTCACTCCATGCAACTTCTGTTTCCATGAATGAAGAAGGACATGACGTAGAAGAGGTGAAGAAAAAAATGAGGGAGGTCCTGTCAGCCATCCAAACAGATGAATTTGACAAATGTTTCCAAGAATGGAATCACAGATTTGACAAATGTATTAAGTATAAGGAAGAGTACTTTGAAGATAAGGTGTTTTGTAAAAAAAAAAAAATTAAATACATAACTTGGGGAGGAGGGTTCCTTTTCGTGGGTGTATGTCTACCCCCTCGTATATGCGGTGATTGTATCATGTCTTTGGTCAGGTGCGTGTTACTGTTCAAAGTGACATCTTTGCTTTTTAATACTTTTAAAAGAGGTCTTGTACAGCAGATATGTGCAATGTATTATGTCTTAATTTTTTTGATTGCCTGTATCTAGCATATTTTTATATGTTGCCATCATTATTTTCTAAATATTTACTTTCTACTTGAGTCCTTGGTACCAGCTCCTCTTTTTCCCCTCCTTTTTCCCCCTCACACCCTCATGACCCCTTGTTAAATTGTAAATACTGTTTTCAGATCTTACACCAATCACTGTCTCCCTTCCCCCACGGTTTCTGTTGTTCATCCCCCTAAGGATGTGTGTGGTTATATGTCGATCATTGTGATTGGTTCCCCCATCCTAATTATTTTTCCCCCCTAATTCTTATTTTTAAAACTATAAACCAAACCCACTACTGTTGAGTCGATTCCAGCTCAATTCCTATAGGACAGAGTAAAACTGTCCCTATAGGTTTCCAAGAAATTTAAATCTTTATGGGAGCGGAAAGCCTCATCTTTGTCCTGTGGAATGACTGATGGGCTCACACCACCAACCTTATGGTTAGCAGCCCAACACTTAACCCCCTGCACCACCAGGGCTTCTCATACTCACTGCCATCAAGTCACTGCTGACTCATAGGAACCCTTTAGTAGAACTGCCCTGTAGGTTTTTGAGCCTGCAACTACTTAGGAGTATTTGCAAAAGATAGAAGGTTTCCAAGGCTGTGAACTGTAGCGTCCCGGCCTGCGGGACACACGAGCAGGGCCCTGCAGGGAAAGGCGGACCTGGGTGGAAGAAAAGACATGGAGACGTGGAGCAAGACAAAACGCTGATCACGCTCCATTTATTTGGGCAAAGCTGGGGTATATAAAGGGGAACTGGGAGGTGCATATTTTAATAAGGTGTGCTACACAGCATCCAATCCAACATGTACATTAATGAAGCGTAAGAACGTTAACCAATCAGCTGCAGGTAAAAAGGCGCTCGCTAGTTCTCAAAGACGTCCTGCATGCAGACTAAGGTTCATCGGGCATCATGCAAAGTCCATCTTAGTCCAGTGAGCGCGCTCGGCATTATTAACCAATGGGTGAAAAGGTCAACTCTTACAACAGCCCGTGCTACAGAGCTAGGAGCGTGGAGGTAGGGTTGGGCAGGAATTAGGCAGGGCCAGTCCCCCACAGGTTTAGCAAATGAAAGACGAAACTTAACAACCAGGAAGCAGCCAAGTTCGGCTCCGTGGCTGAGGCTAAGGCTTTAATGGCCACCGGCTCCCAACAGTGAACTTTAAGGCCTCAACTCTCTTTGGAGTTAGCAGACCAGCGTTTACCCAACAGTGCCATTCACTCACTGCCACTGCCATCAGGTTGGTACAAACTCATAGCAACCCATAGGACAGGGTAGAGCTGCCCCTGTGAGTTTCCCAGACTGTAACTCTATGGGAGTAGAAAGCTGCCTCTTTGTCCTCTGGATCGGCTGGTGGTTTTGAACTGCTGACCTTGTAGATTGCGGTTGAACACATAAGCAGAAGGCACCAGACCCTTAAGAGTACACAAGGCCCCCTTTAACTAAAGGCCTTGAATGTTTTGTGGCTGTTCTACAGGGTGAAAGAATGCTTGAGTAAGAGCAAATTTATGAAGCGGAATAGTAAAGGGAAGTCAAAGGGCAGCAGTTTACCACAAAACGCCTGCTGCCATAGTGCCCTTTTTGAACTGTTGGCCAAGTGGGCTTTTATTAAAGCGTGCATGTGTGTGTGTGTATGTGTGAGAGAGAGAGAGAGAGAGAGATGGACAAGGGTGTATACTTAAAAATGTAAGTTGTAAAAATCTTGGTTTGGAGCATCTGGATTTCAGAACCAGCTCTATGGTCTCTAATATACTGTCCAGTGTTCGGATAATAGACTGCTTCTTAAAACAAATTTTGTTCTAGATGTTATCTGTCTATGAATGTATCTGAAATTTGAAGAATTTGTTAATTTTTCACCAAAGTTTGGGGGATATTTGTCGTGTCTGTATGTGTGTGTGTGTGTGTGTGTGTATGTGTGTGTGTGTGTACACGTGTCTACAGACTGATTTGAAGCCTGGGACATTTCTGATGCGCCTAATTAGCATTTGCAAGCTAGATAATATATTTAACCTCCCTCCTCTGTCATCTTTGTTGTATGTTAACAGTATTTGAAAACAGTTTCTATAGGAGTATGTTCTAGCTTTTTTACTCACTTTTGGCCTTAAATCCTCTTTATCTGTGCACTCCTGCAGGTGGGAACGTTCTCAGTGGCCAGTGAAGAAGTCTTGAAGAATAGAGCCATCAAAAAGGCAAAACGGAGAAGCGTTGGATTTGAAGTGAGTGCTTTTCGTGTGTGGTGTGTGTTGTTGAGTTGGGGAACTGTTGAGTTGTGTGATTGGGGTCTGAGCTGCAGAGTGTTTCCACCTCCAGGACAGAAGGGCCAACCGAGATACCCTAGACACATGTGTTCTCATGCAAGTCCTTGCTAGGGGCCCGAGGGGTGGAGTTTTACAAAGTGTGACTTCTGTGCCTTCAAAGGGGTGTTCTTCTGATTGAGGAAACGTTCTAGACAAGTGACATCTTTTCCCAGTGTAACAATACAAATCACTGCAATGCTGGACTGTGGTCTTGTTTCCCAAAGAGCAAGTTTGTTTGTAAAAGTCACACTGGGACCTGCCTTGTGAATGAAACATTTGGGGTAGGGGGTTGGTGAGAGAGACAGACACCTAGTGTGTGGGGAGCCTGCCCTGCTATGGAGCCGGACTGGAGAGCTTCTCAGTCAGTAGGGACTCTTCGTTTTTAAGGTCGCCCATTGTTGCTTTTGTTAAACCAGCAGTTCGTACGTTTTGTAGTGGTTCTAGAGCCAAGTTGCTGTCAGCAGTTCCCCAAGTAGTGATAAATTGCCACGCGGCTGTAACGTCTATGTTACGTTGTGGTTAGATGCCACTGAGTCGGTTCTGACCCACAGTGACTGTGCAACAGAATGTGCCATCCTCACAACCATTGCTGTGCCTGCGCCCACGGTTGGAGCCTCGCATCAATCCATCTCCTTGAGGGCCTTCCTCTGTTTTGCTGCCTCTCAACTTTACCAAGCATGATGTCCTTCTCCAAGGACTGGTCTCTTCTCAGACCAACGTATGTAAGGAAGTCTTGCCATATTTGCCTCTAAGGAGTACTCTGGGTGTACTCCTTCCAGTACAGATTAGTGTGCCCTTTTAGCAGTCCGTGGTACTTTGAATTTTCTCTTCCAGCACCACCATTCAAATGCATCGACTCTTGGGCCGCCTCACAGATCATCCATGCGTCATTGCTTCCCAGTGATGGCTGTCTCCTTGTGGTGGGTTTTAAGTCACCTAAAATCAAAGAACCCTCAGAATCTGAATTGTTACCTGCATTAAGAGGCCATGCATAACGGCATCCAGCATTTTTTGTCCTGCTTCTGAGATATTGCCATCAATGTCCAGTCAGGGCCAGTAGCCCCTGACATGCTGGTGATGTGATTGCGACGTCTCACTTTGTGGAGCAACACATTGACAGTAGACGAGCTCCCCATGTGGAAAAGGGAGCCATTCTTGTCTCGGTCATTTGAGTGAAGTCGTGACTCTGAGTGCTTTATGCATCTGTGGAACCCATGCCCTTCTTCAGAGGGGCTTGAGGGCTTGGGAGCACTTCATGCAGTACTAGTACAGTAGCCCAGGGGATTGGGTCCCGGAAGCAGATGCATGCCCCTGGCGAGGGGCCGCGGGCACCTGGAGGGCTTCATTGGGGATGCCCAGCCTTTCCAGAGCTGCTTAGGTGGGATGTGAATGAGCTCGGGAGGCGATAGCAGGTGGCTTCTAGAAACAAATGGGGCTTGTTAAAGAAGTCCAGTTTAGAGAAGGGGTGAGGATCCCTGGGGCTGACAGCTGCAGAGATGTTTCTCTGAAAATGTGCTTTCACTTGGCTAATGGGACGATTTTACAACTTTCTCAGCAGATGATCTTGGACAAGTATTGTTACATTCGCAAGTATGGAAAGTCTGTTAGGGTTTAGTTGTATTGAGAATGTGCTTAGATTCTTTTTCTGGGCTAGGTGGTGAGTACGTGAGTTTATGACCTAGTTCTCTGTTCTGTGCTCATCTTAAGGGTGCACCCTGCACTTGAAAAGGTGTCCCACATCCGAGTTGGCTAGCATTCCTGACTGTCTCAGTTAGGTTCTATGGGACCAGCAGCTTCCTTGTCACGTGGGTGTGTAGGGATTCAGGGTGCTGCTGGGCACTGTCTAACGTGCACCCTTTCTTTCTATTCCAGTCTGACAGTGGAGGGGCTTTTAAAGGTTTTAAAGGTTTGGTCACAGCTCCTGGAGGAGGGAGCGGGTTTTCTGGCTTTGGGAATCTCTCAGGCGTGAAGCCGTTGGGACTATCCAATGGAAACAGTGTGGCCAGCACCGCCGTCTTCACCAGCACAAAGGCAGCAGCAGAGACCAAGGCCAACTTTGGTGAGCAGTTTCCTTTCCGCATCACATCCAGTTACCATTTGTGACCAAGAACTGTACAAGGGTGTTCTTACATTGATTTATCCTGCTACTGGGGCTCTGAGCAAACGCAGGGTGATAACAGAAAGCAGAGAGATGGTGACTGTTGGCAGTAGTTTACACAGCTAGAGGGGAGATCAGGGGCTTCTGTCCTCAGCCCTTCAGTGACTAGCTGTGACCATGGTAAATCCCTTTGATAAATCCCTTTAAGCTCAGAATTCTCCACTCTGAAGGCTTCCCTTCCCATCCGCCCATATAGGGCCTCCATGACCTTTGGCCACCCTGCCCGTGGGTTGCTGACCTGCTTTGAGGACAGAAGTCAAGAACTCTTAGAACTGGCAATAGAATGGAATTGACACTATTGAGCCCATTCCAAATCACGGCAGCCTTACGGGCAGAGTCAAACTGCTCCCCAGGAGTTTTGAGATGATAAATCTCCATATAGGGCAGCTGTTGGGTTTGAACTACTTATTTGGATGTTAACAGCCCAAAACATGACCCACTATGATACGAAGACTTAGCTGATGATCTTGATGCAGTTCCATTTGAATCCACGTCACTGACGTCAGCATTCTGCTCTCAAGGTGCTGACTACTGTGTGTATCTCTCGCACTCGACCCAGATATGTGCCATTGGACATGCCCTGGCATAAGCTCTCCTCTGACCTGGGCATGGTCGTGTTGCATTAGGAGGCGTGGCCACAGACACGGAAAGTGCCCTGACAGTTCTGTTTGGGAGTGGGCACCTGGAGTGTGGGAGGACCAGGGGTGTTTGTGGATTTTCTCAACTCAGTGCCCAGTTTGATTGGCTCTTAGGAAACCCTCTTTCCTGAGGTTGCACTGAAGCTTTAAAGTGGGGCTGAAATGACATCATGACGGCTGAAAGGACGCACTATTACAGAAACCTAGATTGTTTTATCAAAGGGGACACTATTACAGAAACCTAGATTGTTTTATCAAAGGGGACACTATTACAGAAACCTAGATTGTTCTATCAAGCCAATGCTAGCTAAGCACCTTTTCACTTCCTCCAGGTTCTGTGACTTCCAATGGCCCCAGCTCTTTGGTGGAGGCCAAGATGTCCAATTCCAAGGCGAACGGCAGCAGTCCGCAGCCCTCGTCAGGCTTCTCAGCCAGCGCTGTGTGCCCCAGGAGCGCCTATCACAAACAGTTAGCGGCCCTGAACTGCTCCGTCCGAGACTGGATCGCCAAGCACGTGAACACCAACCCACTCTGTGACCTGACACCCATCTTCAAAGACTACGAGCAGCACCTCGCTAGCATCGAGCAGCGCCATGGCCCCGGGGGCAGTGGCAGTAGACCAGAAGCGCAGCCGCCACCGCTGTGTGGGCCTGCCAAGTTACAGCAGGAATCACCTTTCCTGTTGTCTGGCAATAAGACTGAGGCTCCGTCTGAGAAGGCAACTGAGATTGGGTCTGAGACAAAGACAGACCCTGCCCTGGGAACCACAAGTGCCTCATTCAGCTTCGGCAAGAAAGTAAACAGCGCGGTCTTGGGTTCACTGAGCTCTGGGTCCCTGACTGGGTTCTCATTCCCCTCTGGAAATACCAGCTTGTTTGGCAAAGATGCTGCCCAGAGCACACCAGGGGACTCGCCCTTCGCCACCAAGGCGCCCGAGAGCCAGGCAGAAGGCAGCAACGAGTGTAAAGGTAATGAGGAAGGAGTGGTGGTTGATCTCAGGTGTGGTTGGCTCCTGTCTGTAGGAACAGGCCGGGTGGGCTGGGTTCAGATCACGGCTTCAGTACCTGGTCTCCATGCGCTCCTTGTACTGCTGCTACAGAGTAGACCTGATCTGTGGGCTGGTTGTGATTGCCTGTCTTTGTGTAGGAAAAATAGCCTCAGTGAGAGAAAAGGAGCCCTGGTGGCCCCGTGGGGTTAGGCTGCTGGCAGCAAGGTCAGGGGTTCAGGCTCCCCAGCTACTCCCAGGGTGAACAAGGCTGGCTGTTCACGTAAAGATAGCCTTGCAAGGTAGAATTCGGATCACGATAGTGGGGGGAGGAACCATTTAAGAACTAGAGGAAAGTTGTATTTTTCATCGTTGCTACATCGCACCCTGACTGGCTCTATCCAGAGGATGTACACTGGTACAGATAGGAACTGGAAATGGGGAATCCCAGGCGGATGATCCCTTCAGGACCAGTGGTGTGAGTGGCAATACTGGGGGCATAGAGGGAGGGTGGGTTGGAAAGGGGAAACCGATTACAAGGATCTACATGTGACCTCCTCCCTGGGGGACGGACAACAGAAAAGCGGGCGAAGGGAGACGTCGGACAGGGCAAGATATGGCAAAATAATAATTTATAAGTTATCAAGGGTTCATGAGGGAGGGGGAGCAGGGAGGGAGGGGAAAAATGAGGACCTGGTGACAGGCTTAAGTGGAGAGCAAATGTTTTGAGAATGATGGAGGGCAAGGAATGTACAAATGTGCTTTACACAAGTGATGTATGTATGGATTGTGATAAGAGTTGTATGAGCCCCTAATCAAACGGTTTAAAAAAAAGATGGATAACCTTGGAAACTTTCTAGAAGGCTGCCATGAGTCGGGATGACCTCGCTGTCAGTGGGCTGGTTTTGGGATTGTTAATGAGAGAGAAACACCTGTTGACATTGTTTTTATGAAAATGCTATCACGAGTACCCCTGAGTTGGGTTGTGAAACGAAGGTGCTTAAGGAAACCTTGACCCCTTTAGCTGACCCCTCTGAAGGACCGAGGCAGGCCTTTCCTACCCCAAAGGGCGCTAAGGCATTGTGTTCCCAGGAGGGACCTATCCAAGTTTCCAGAGACAGTCCTGGGCCTCTGGCTGTGGTTCTTGTCTGTCCGCAGGGCTGTGTCCCAGTGGGCGGCCAGAAAGAAAACGCTGGCCTGTTTTCTTAGTCTGCAGGGTGGGATCATCTTACTTGAATGTGGGTCTTTGCAATGGTGGCTATGTAGACATTTCTCCTTTCGGAGTGTATGTGAGCAGCACAGAGGCACCCTGCTGGCATTGTGGCTTAAACAGTTCAAACATGCCTGCTGCTCCCGAGAGACTCAGCATCAGAGACCCTGGGGAGCAGCCTCCTCTATATTGTACAGCAGCTTAGAGTTGCAGTTGCCTCTGGGGGTGGGTGGCACCAGCAGAGGAAGGGCAGTGGTGGCCTGCTACCTTGGGCATCAAGCCCTGTAGAGTCTCAGCTCTGGCTTTGCAAGCTCCGGTGTAAAAGGGAAGTTGAATTTGAACTCTCAATCCCAGGGTGGCAGTTATTTTTCTAAGGCAGTGATTCTCAACCTTCCTAATGCCACAACCCTTTAATACAGTTTTTCATGCTGCGGTGATCCCCCAACCATAAAATTATTTTCGTTGCTACTTAACTGTAATTTTGCCTCTGTTATCAATCGGGTAACCCTCATGAAAGGGTCTTTCGACCCCCAAAGGGGTTGTGACCCACAGGTTGAGAACGGCAGTTCTAAGGGATTGCCACACGGTGCCCCAGAAGACTGGGAGGCTCCTGAGCTGGGGACTCTCCAAGAGCCTCACCTCTTGGAGCCTGGGGGCCATTTTGGAGGCCTGGGAACTGCTTTTAACACATGTCCAAGGAGATGCTCAGATACAGTGGTCTGAGAAAGGTGGTCTTCTACATACCTTCAGTTTGTGGCTTGACTTTCTCTGTGTTGTACATAGTTCCTGGCATGCTCAAAAGTAGAGAGACTGAGCTGAATGCCAGGGTCACCAGCAGTCCCTTCTTCGGGGTCAGTGTTGGGACTTGGCTCAGAGTAGGCGACGTTTCCAACCTCAAAGTGACCCTTGTCACACGGTGTTTGGATCCCAGTGGTGTGGGCATTGGGCGAGCCGGCGAGTGTGCATTTGCATGATGAATATGTTTGGAACATGGTGAGAGTGACTTTGACTGGAGCCCTAGATCCCCTCAGCAAGGTTGCCACAGACCTTCCCCTTGTGAACTGGGCGCCAGCGGCCCTGGGAAGGGGTTTTCCAGCACTGGGAGTCTCTGTCTAAATCTAGTGACCCACCAGGGAAGATGTGGCATTCACACAGATCTTCAATGACATATGTTTGCCTTTGGAATGATTTCTTTGACAACTTCCCCCATTAAAAAAATGGATTGTCCTGTTTTCATTGGCTCTTGTTTATACTAGTTAATTCTTGGTGTGGTGTGGTGTGGCCTTGGCCCCAGGCTGGTTGCAGGGAAGTACTGTGTGGGTGGGGTTCATTCCAGGAGAAGGATGCTCTTGTTACACTGGGTTTTGTTAGACTGCTTTGACAAAAACTATACCTACTTCCATGTGCTTGTAGGTTGAGGTGTGGGTCTCGTTTTCACACTGGCTGAGTGGTGTTCCTCGTTTTCTTTAAAAGGTGGAGATGAAGAGAGTGACGAGCCACCTAAAGTAGTAGTCACTGAAGTCAAGGAAGACGATGCTTTTTATTCTAAAAAGTAAGTATAGACGGAAGCTGCTCCGCAGGCCGGGCCTGGGCTGGGAGAGTGCCTCGCTTGGTGTTCCCCCTCCCTCCTGTTGGTTCTGGCTCTCCGCTGCTCGTAGGGAAAGTGCCCCTTTTGGAAGAAAGCCCCAGGACTTGGGGGAGGGCCTACTGTATCTTTTGCAGCGGAGGCCGGCCACCTCTGATGCTTCCTGGGACAGGTTTCTAGGAAAAGTCTTAGAATGAGGGATCTGAAGAGACTAGCACTTTGTTTCTCTTGTTTTTATGTTTAGTTATAGGTAGCATAAAGGCAGGGCTCTGACTGAAAGCTAATTTTCTAGTCACAATGAACCAAAAGAGCCATCCAACTGTGGGGTGTGGTAAGTGCCCAAAGAAGATGCTTGAGGTGGGCATATGGCCCTGCCCTGCCCTGCCAGGGATGCTTTATTTCCCGCTGACCTCACACAGATGGTGAGAATCCTGAGGAGAGTGTCAAAGGAAGAAGGAACAGGGCGGGCGAAGTCCTCACGTCACAGAAAGGAAGGGCGGGCAGGGGCCATGCTGTGATTTATTTATTTTTCTACTTAAGAAAATACAATTTTGGATGGTATTATAAGAAAGTTTTATAAGGACCACTTTAATTTTTTTCATTGAGGAGGGCTTTTGCAGTTATCTAAACATTTTCCCAGGCTTTGTGCTTTGGCCGTGTCAGTTAGGATCAGTCAATGATTGATCCTAATGCTTTGGGGCGTATTTGTCTCCCTTCTAATTTGGGGGTATTTGTCTTAACTATTCATTGAGAAGGGGACGAAGGCTTACATGACAGACCATGGGTTTTCCATAGCACCTGTCAGCCCCTCTCCTACACTGCCGTGCCCACCATGAAGCATCACTCACCCAGGTGCGTCCGTCTTCCCTGGCCGGCCGATTACATTCCTCCCCTCCTCACACTTGTAAACTTTGTCTTGGGTCAGGGCTGCCTCTTTCATCTCAGCTGGTAGATTATCCTAAGGACTTCTGAGGGGTTCATGCCTCCCTAGTGCTAATGTTTGTCTTAAGCTGGTCTGCTACTTGGGGAAATTGGTGGGCTCGGGTTCCTGTCCCACACCCGAGGATGACTGAGGGGATGTTAGCACAGGTTAGCCCACCACATGCAACACTTGTTGGAAGGTTGTGGTCCGATTTGGGGCCTGGAGCCTGCTCACACACCTGTTCTTTCTTCACCACAGGTGCAAACTGTTTTACAAGAAGGACAATGAGTTTAAAGAGAAGGGTGTAGGCACGCTGCACCTAAAGCCCACCACAAACCACAAGACCCAGCTTCTCGTGCGGGCAGACACTAACCTAGGTGGGTACTGTGCCAGGTGTAGGGCGGCCACAGGCCCATGGCTGCACTTTGTTGTAGGCTGTTTTCACATGTGATTGTTGGAGTGTGTTTGGGCCACACAGCCTCTGAGACGTCTGGGTGCTGGCAGACGCAAACCAAGCGTCATAGTTAAAGTGGGTTTGGTTGCCCTTTATAGGCAGAAAGGTGGGTGTGGTTCTCCTCTATACGGCAGGAAAGGTGCTAAACATTCTGGGTGGATGGGGCGGTTTACTGAACAGAGGCTGCTGACCATTTAGTGCAGTCCTCTGGCCTCTCAGTGTGCCCTGGTAGTGCCATGGGTTAATAAGCATTGGGTCACTCACCAGAGAGTTGGCAGTTCAAGACCACCAGTTGCTTTTCAGGAGACAGATGGGGCTCTCTGCTCCCATAAGATTATGGACTCGGACACCAGTTCCTTTAGTTGCCACAACTCAGAACTGACCACACACAGTGAGTTTGGATTTGTGTTTTGGCATAGCATCGATCTGTCCACCCAGGAGAGAGAAAGGCCTTGCCCCAGGCAGAAGGAGCCAGAGCTGTGCCACAGCAAAAAGGTCAGGGGTCATTGCTGGTCCTGGCGGTGATGTCACAGTCCAGGGGAGACACCGGGTCACCTTGGCTTGTTGCTCCTCAAACACAAACTTTTCCTGGTTCAGAGAGGATGGAACATTCTGGAAGAATTCTGCAGGTGTAATTGTAGTAGTCTCGGAAAGGTCAGAGGGCGAAGTCAGCAGGGCCTTCCTGAGCCCCAGGTGTAAACCCAGGGAGTCTAAACGGTGTCACTAGGTAACGGGCAGTGTATTGAAGGCTCTGGTGTGTAACGAGAGTGTCTCTTCTCGGCCTCTGTGCAGGCAACATACTGCTGAATGTCCTGGTATCGCCCAGTATGCCCTGCTCCCGGACCGGCAAGAACAACGTGCTGATTGTCTGCGTTCCAAATCCACCTATCGATGAGAAGAACGCCACTGTCCCCGTGCCCATGTTAATTCGGGTCAAAACCAGTGAGGATGCTGATGAGCTGCACAAGATTTTGCTGGAAAGAAAGGAAGAAGAAGCATGAGGCTGCCAGGAATGGGTGCCACACCACCGCTCCCTCGCCTGCCACTGTGGGCATTCTGTTCTCCTCTCTGCTTTGACGTTCTAAGAACTTCGAGATACGTAAAACGTCAGTGAGGAAAACAAGTATGGCCAATAAAACCTTTGAATGTTAAGTGTCAAGAAACTGTATTCGCCCTTCTTAGGAACTGTCCAGCGAGGACCATGTTTTTGGACAAAGCCTTTTGGAAGATTTTTTTAAGTTCATTTATTTCCTTAACCGGAAGTGATTACTTAGCGGACTGCAATCAGGGTAGCAATGTGATTTCCCAAAGGCTTCCCTCAGTGGCCACCCTTTGTGCCCGCTGACTGGGCCCCCAGCAGTGTTCTTCCCCGGGCGCCTTTCCCACCAGGTGACAGCGTTGGGCTTGCTTTGCTGTGATTCCTGAAGAGTTTATTCTGGCCAATCAGCCTGTTTTGTGTGTACAGACCGTGGTCTTTGGCCCTCTGGGTGGCTATTCGTGTGAACTGCCAGGAGCAGGTTGGGGCGGGGCCCTGTGTGTTTGGGGTTTATGGTTATCTCTTGCGTGCCGCTCCTGGGTTCCCCAAAAGGCAGTTGGGATCAAGGGGGATTGACCAGAAATTGGTTTTTAAAGCACAGTGTCAAGTGGGTGCCTTCCGGAGAGGGAAGTGTAAACCCTTGTAGGAAGTTCAGGCAGATAGACAGGTGGGTGTTCTCAGTGGTCCCCTGGACGGATGCAGATAGACAGGTGGGTGTTCTCAGTGGTCCCCTGGACGGACACTTGTGTTCCTGGGTGACGTCCGGGGGAGCCTCGTGCATCCTTGCCCTGTGTGTGCACCTGGAGACGCCAGGAGATGACGGAAAGCTGTGTGTGACTTTGCTTTGCCTTTAACTTGAGACAGCAGTACATTTAACCTGCAGTGTCCTTTTTACTTTCTGAAGGGTCAGGTATGTCTGCATCCTTTCCCAGGGAACTAGGGTCAGTTGAGTGCAGGAACACACCTGTCTTGTCAGGCCAGGGCAGTCCTCTTTGCACCTTCTCAAGCCCTCTGGCATGAGGATTTGGTGCACATTTGACGTGACATCCGTAGTTGCTCATTTCCTCTTGTCGATCACCTTCCGTGATCCAGGCTTGGGTCTGGGCCGGGCCTGGCTCCTACACTCTGGTCTCTGAGCCATTGCAGAGTTTGGCTTGGAAACATGAGTCAGTGGAGTGACTGGATGGTACTGTTGCTGTGAAAATGACGTGTTGCCATCGAGTGTAAGGTGTGGGCAACCCATTTCAAAGCTAAGTACTTGAACACTGAGAGGCCTGAGGTGAGGTGCCAGCCAGTGGTCCGGATGTGCTCCCCACTTCATTCCGGATGCCCTCGGGGGTGAGGCCCCACTGTGACTGGCTGGCCAAAGGCTAGGGTGCATAGGCATTCCTGCGTGCAGTGCGAAAGCCCCAGAGGCCTGCTTGCCCACCTGTTAGACCAGCCGGTGGTGGTGGTAGGACCCAGCCCCACTGGGGCAATTGGGTTCAGTGGCTAGAAGGGCAGGCAGGACTCCGTCTGGTGCCTGATGACCACCCCCGGTGCTCTGCAGTGGTGGCCAGAATGTCCTGAAAAGAGCAGGAAGAAGTGGTCTCATAAGTCGGAATAAATGAGTGGGTGGGTGTGACCTTCCATTTCTCCTCCAACATTCCCAGCAATGTTCTGCTGCTAAAAGACTGTCACTGTTCGTGAAAATTACAGGGAAAATGTGCTTTGTCCCATGGCTCCAAATGGGACGTCTCCTCAGTCAAAGCCCTTTCTACTCTGGAGCCTTGCTGGTCTGTGGCTCAGAATCGTGATATCCTCCGCTCTGGGGGTGACGTGGCAGGGAGCTGCCCCTGTCCCGGGCTGGCCGAGCTGTTCTTTTCTTAACTCTTTGGTCTTTCCTGCTAAACCCTGACCCCTGGTCCTTTTAGTTGGCTGTTTATCTTGGAAAGGAAGCTTTACAACAGACGCTTAAATGAGGGAACCTGGGCACCTGTACCCTCTCCATGACCCAACTCAGAGTGTCAGGATGTCTCTGGTCTTGTTCTCCAATCGATCTGGTTGTTCTGCACCTGTCTTCACAGGTGCCCGCTGTCCACAGAGCTGCCTCTGCTGTGAGAACAGCCGGCTAAAAGCAAGTGTCCCGTCCCCGAGGCCAAGGGAGCTGCTTTCCACAGGAGGGCCAGCCTGGCTGCTTACGCACGGACCTACTTTCTATAAAGGGCGGTTTTACAACTTCCTTGTAAATCATATTTTCCATATGCTGCATGCCAAAAAGAAAAGCAACAAACCACCCTACCTGTTCTGGGGTCCAGGAGAAGAAAACCTGGCATATTCCCTGGACTCTTCCGACCATGGCCTTCACAGAGAAAGCCTCTGCTTCAAGGCAAACAAGCTGAGCTCTGTTTGTGGCTTTGCTGTTGAAACATGTTAGCAACTGTTAGATCTGGAAGCTTTGCAAACAAAAGGCTCTGGCGCTGCCTGCCTGCCCCCGTCCCATTTCTCAAATGCTGGAAGTGGGTCTCTTAAAGAGGGGGTGTGCCCCCTGGGGCCAGGAGGTGGCCTCCACAGCCAGTCCCTGGTTAAGCCGGGGACAGAGGACCACCTCATGCCGGCACCTCCCCCCACAATCAAATGGAGAAACTTTTCTTTTTATTTCAAATATGAAATTATTTTCTAAAACAAGCTACTTGAACTGTGCAGCAGTGTAATCTCAATCTGTACGAGTGTGTGGCTGCCCTGCTGGGGACGTGTCACAGCCCATGAAATGTGAATAAAGGACATAAACAACCTGATGTGTGGCACACTCCTGTCCCTCTGTGGGACACTGGCGATGCTGTCGATTGGGAAGGGCAGCGGGAGACCCACTGGAGGCCAGGGAGAGGCAGCTTAGATTTAGAATCCGGGATGACAGTGGGGCCACTTTCTGACCAATCCCCTGCAAACCTCAGAAGGGCTCAGGAAGCCATATCCTGGTGAGGTGTGCCTATCCAGGCCCTTGGTCCCAAACCTGAGCCCTACAAGGCCATTGTGAGGCAAATTGTAGTGATAGGGAGGTCCGTGACTGCGCCTGTGTCTGACATTGTAATGCAGGGGTGACCCTAGTCAGGTCCCTATTCTGAGTTTCTAGGTTACTTTGCAGGGATCAGGCTCCTGTGTGCCCCATAAGGTACCTGACCTAAAGATGTCCCTAAACTAAGGTGACCAGACGTCCCGCTTTTGGCGGGACAGTCCTGATCTTTTGGCGTTTTTAAAAAGTCCCGATTTTTTAAAAGAATGCACGACAAGCTAGTAACAGTCTATTTGGTCCATATAGACCAAATTTTTAATCAAGAACCACCACCACCACCCTTCCCCGGTCAATGGTGCCCCACTTTAAATCTGGTCACTTTACCCTAAACCATTAACACCCACTAGGAACTATTGAGGTGGCATTCACCTGGGGTGATCAAACACGGGTGGCATTCCCTGGGGGTTTCAGTCAACACTCAGCTCCTAACTGAAAGGCTGGAGATTGAAGTCTACCAAGAAGCACCTTGGAAGAAAGGCCTGGCGATCTTGAGGGGAGACACATGCAATGCTATGGAGGGAGCTGGGCCACGGTGCCCCCGTGTTGAGACTGCTCGACTGACCCCAAAGAGAAGGAAGCTGTCCAAACAGCCCCACCCGGTTTTCATCCCTGTTTGCATGGCTGGTGGGGGAATCCACGGTTCCGATTCCCGAGCAGTGAAGCATGGGAGCTTTGCCAACTCGGTGTGGGAGGCTCCCAGACCCCTGGGTCACTCCATCAGTCATGGTCCACATGGCACAGCACTCACGCCTCTAGATTGAAGTCCATAGGCTTGTAATCTCACAAGATGATCCTGCACCGTTTTGAGAAGGGCTGGGCTAGGTCTGGGGCCCTGTACCTCGCTGAAGGACTTGGCAGCACATGAGGACGGTGGTGGGCGTTGCAGGACTAGACCAGCTGCTCACTGGTGCTTCCTTACAGTTAGGGGAGTCCCCTGTGCCTGGTGTCCTCAGCACCACTTAAAAAAGCAAACTTGCCATTGAGTCGATGCTGACTCAGGGACCCTACAGGATAGGGTAGAACTGCCCCTGTGGGTTTCTGAGACTATCACTCTTTACGGGAGTAGAACACCCCACGAGGAGTGTTGGTGGTTTCAGACAGCTGACCTGAATCACAGCCCAGTGCATAACCAGGAGGACATAAAGGTGCCCCCTTAAGGGGCACAACCCAATTGGCATATGGGATTAGCTACAATCTTACAAAAACTGTTTATTTCCCAAACTATTGAAAATTCACTGAAGGCTAAGGTGAACTTCCGGGGGGTGGAGGGGGGCGGGGGGGGACAGCCTGTTTGTTTAGGCAAGTCACATTCTGAGGTGGAAGATCTTGACCCCAGGTGTGGGGAGGAAGGCCCTTGTTTAGCCAGGTGGTTTGTATGGGGGTGGGGTCAAGGGCCAAGCCTATGAAAGCACAGGGCAAAAAAGGACCACCTGACCATCTGGTTTGTCATCCCCAGAAACAACGTGTCCTGTCATTTAAGCACTGGCACACAAGGGGCAGCATGTCCCCAGAGTGTATAAGCAATGAACTTGGTTATTGTAGGACGACATTACTGTGCCTCTGCTTCTCTGTGCCCGAGGGTTTCTCCAGGGCACAGCACTATTCTAAACTGGGCCTTGACATTGTTCCTACACCTGTTGTTTAGCAGCGCAGGTTAGGGGACTGGATGGGGTGGTTGCGTGCTGCTTCTGGTAGACTTTCTCTCCAAGGTCACCATTTCAGGGGGCTAGGGACTTGTTAAGGAGCTCTGGGGTCACAGTGGTTATGCATTAGACTGAGAACTACAAGATGTACAGTTCAAAACCGCCAGCTTTCTACTCCTAGAGAGTTAGTCTTGGAAGTCCATAGGGGCAGTTCTACCCGGCCCTATAGGGTCACTGAATTGGCATCAACTCATGGCGATGAATTTGAGTTTTTGAGAGGGACTGCCTAATAATTCAGAACGGTGTCATCTGGCAAGAGAGGCTTTGTTCTTAACCTGTGGGGCCAACTTCCGTTTGAGCTCAGCCATCTTGGTTCAGATGTTTTACCTCCGGTGACCTTGCAAAATCTGTCACTTGACAGGAAGTCCCTCACTGGATTGCTGACCTTACATATATACACCTCTGGGCTCCCGCCACCCCACCCTCTGCCCCTACTTTTCTTCCTCATTTTCTCCCATGTTCCACAGTCTCTGAGAATTCAGCAGGAAAAGTGTGAACATGCCAACACTGGGCTTGTTTGTATTGTTTTGCAAAGCAAGTGAGACCAGCCATTCCCCCGCCCCACCCTCTCATTTGTCAAGAGTGGGGTCTGAACCTGAACTTCTGGGTTGGGACCTTCTGTTCCGGGTGTTTTCTACATCTGGGAGGGGTTTCTAGAACATTCCCTAGGTAAAGCTCAGGTTCATACAGTATAACCAGAAAAGGGGACACTTTTATGTATGGGTCTAAGGGCTGAACCCCAAACACAGCGCTGGAACTTAGCGACACAGCACATTGATCAAGCTGAGCTTCCTACAACGAAGCAGGCCAGGGGCCGATTGGCAGCAGCATCTCCCACAGGTGGATCTGGGATGTTGTCAGACATGTTAAAGTCACTTGGGTCAAACCTCAGGGAAGAAGCTTTCCCCTCAGGCACGTGGAGATGGAGTCTAGCGTTCTGGCCAGACCGTCTTCTCTATTGCAGTGCACCTGTGTTATTCAGTCCCAAACGCCTCTGGGCGGTTCGGGGGAGGACACGGGAGGGGAAAAAGTCCACATGTAACAGGCACAGCCACCTTCAAAAGAAACACAGGGTTGTAGAGCACAGCTGAGAGCCCCAAACACTGATGAGAAACCGTTGCTGTGGGCGGTGAGGCTTGGTGAGGCCAGCGGTGGCAAAGGTTTCTGGAACTACCACTGGCCATTAGCATACTGACCAATCTATCCACCTTTGCCAGCAGGGATGCTGTCGCGATGTATTTGGTGAATATGACCAGGGGAGCCCCCAACCCCAACCACACTGACTGCCGTCGAGTGGATGCGACACAAAGTGACCCGATAAGGCAGGGTAGGACGGCCTCGGTGGGGTTCCTAGATTGTAACTCTCCAGGAGTAGAAAGCCCAGTCTCTCGCCAGTGGAGAGGCTGGTGGGTTCAAACTGCTGGCCTTGCGGCTCACAGCTCGAGGCATCGCCACAATACCACCAGGGCTCCCTAGGAAAGCCTCCCAGTGGTGAAAACCCTCAGCAGGTTGTACCTACAGGTGAGGTTTCTCAGACAGAATTCACCGAAGGCCATGAATCAGGGGCAAGGAACTGCCTGCCCAAGGACCACACAAAGTCACACCGGCTGACATCACACACCCCACCAGAGCAGCCCAGTAACAGCCCCCGCATTTAGGGGTGAGCTTACTAAATGTTTGACCGGCATGGCCCAAGAAAGGTGTTATAAATACCCAAATGGTCCTTGGCAGAAAAAAGGGTTCCCCACCCTTGCCAAATGACCACCATGGGCACTAAGACCAGCTGCCATCAGGCAAAAGGGCAAGGGCTGAGAAGGTCATTTGGTCAGCAGGACTCAGGGACTGGTGCGGAATCTGAAACTCGGGGCTGGAAGGGAATCACCAAAGTGCCCGGGAGCCTTGGGCAGAATACAAGGCTCTAGGGACCCGTAGCATTGCTCTCGGGGCTACGAGACACATGGGGGCACCAAGACAAATCTGTCGATGGATGTTTAGATTTGTAATCACTCCCTCCAAAAGAATGATTTTTTCAAATGTCTAAAAACGCCGTGCAGCATGAGAGCAGCAGAGAACATTGTATGAAGACATCCCTGTAGTTCAGTGGTTCTCAACCTGTGCGACCCCTTTCACAGGGGTCCCCGATTCATAACAGTAGAAAATGACAGCAGTTAAGTAGCAACGAAAATAATTTTATGGTTGGGGGTCACCACAACATGAACTATATGAAAGGGTTGCAGCATGAGGGTGGTGAGAACCACTGCTATAGTTAGTTACGACCATAGACACACATTTTGTAAACCTAGCTTACGCGAGTCAGAGTTACCGACGAGGCAGGAAAAAAACCCTCCTTTACTTAGTGAAGCGTCTAAAGCGCTCAGGCAGCGCTGTCATTATTACCCAGTCACAGCGGCACATCCAGTCCCATGGCCTTCTCCGTGGGCATCCTTGTCGCCGCTGGTTTCGTCAGACTTCTGGTGTTTTGGCTACAATATTGTCATTGTTGTTATTGGTCATTTGTGAGCCTACATCCCAAACGGTTTGTTTTTGGAGAAGGAAATATGAATTAAAGGAGACGGAGCTATATTTTTTAAAAATGCCTGCTCAGTCATAGATCATGTTGTAACTAATAATGTTGTAATTCAATGTAGAAAGATTTTACAAAACAATTTTCGCCGTATTCATATACATTTCAGCAAGTTACAACTTGTCTGCTCACACAGTAGTCGATGAGGAAAATCTAACAGACATGATGGAAGTGTGGTGCGGTCTTCTGGTACAGGAGGGCCAGGGGGCGGTGGGGAGTGGAGGAGGGTGTGTGTGTGAATGACGACCCTCATGATCCCACCGGTGAACACAAACCCTTCCCTGTGTCACAGCCACCAGTGAGCCCTCACCCCAGCCTCGGGGGGCCAAGCGGCTTCGTGTCTGGGATGTCCCAGGAGTCTCCTCCAGTGGTGATTGGCTCCAGGGACACAGGGAGGGAGGAGGCCTTTTGCCACTGAGGATATGAGAACCAGTGAACAGAGGGGAAACTAGTGGGGCAGCATGTGTTACCCCCCACTTGACCTCCCCAGGTCCTCTCCAGAGAAGGCAGGGCTGGACCCTGACCACCTGGCCCCCCACTGTGGACTGCCTCAGCTCCAGCCCCTGAGCACAGGTGAGCGCAGTACTCCTCCCTGAGGGTGACTACTGATGTTTTCCTCAGAGATGTGTCATCTAGCAAGAAAGCACTGCTTCCTGATACAGTGCTGGGAGGAAGCCCGCCCAGGGAAGAATCCGGCCCTGGCCCATGGTACTTGGTCTTAAAAATGCATATAAAACTCCAGCCACATTGGAAACCTGCTGAGAACAAATATCCCAGTGAAACCCATTAGTGTCTGACTCACAGTTGACAGGTAGGTGTTGAATATGTAAAGTCTGTAAAAAGATTTGAGCCAATGATTTAAAGCCAACCAGTTTCTCACAGGACCCTGGACCCTGCCCATGACCTAAAATAGCTTCCTTCTGGAATGCTGGTTCACGGGACAAGAGGGTGGGGTGGGGTGGAGTTCTCACTTGCCCTCAAGTCTTTTCCTAACTAGTACGTCTGAGATTAAACTGCACACTTAGGTCCTCATTTGATTCTCATGAAGACTGATTCTTAGAGCATCACAAGCCTCATCCCCGCTCTCCTTACCCCGGGCAGATTTCTTGTTTGTCCCCATATAGGGTGACAATTACTTGGCTCCTGGGGAGACCTGAGCTGTCTCCAAGTTGACTGGCTGATAGGAAGCTCTCGCTCACTGTGCCTTGCGCTTTTAAACAAGATGGTTTGGGCATCATGAACCCGTGCCAGGCTTGTTTATGGGTGCCGACGCAGGCTCACCTCGGAAGTTCCGGGTAAAGAGACTCAGCACCAACTGTCTATCAGAGGGGACGGACGGTTTGTGACCTGTCAGTCAAGGACCGTGGCATTCCTTTAAAGGGAGAAAAGGTTGAAAGATCACGGCTTAGTAAGGTCCTGAAACTCACACCCAGGTGTCCTCAAGGGTGTTCATTCTCTGTCATGGAGTGGATTCTGACTCAGCCACCTTTGTAGGTCAGGGAGAGCTGACCCTGTGGGTTTCCAAGACTCAACTTTTTATGGCAAAAGGAAGCCTTGTCTTTCTCCTGAGAGGCTGGTGGCTTCGAACTGCTGACCCTGTGGTTCACAGCCCCTCCTGTAACCGCTATGCTACAAGGGGTCCCGACTACACTTGAATCCCAGCTCCAGGTTTAGATGTACATAGCGGGCCTTGGCCATCCCTCCACTAGACGGGACCAGGCCCTGGGGCCTCACAGGAAGCGGGCATGTGTGGATACCAGGGCATTTGGGGTCCTGGTACATGCTGCCTCATTCCGTCTGATACTGGTGGCGGGAGTTGCTGTGAGGACTGCCCTCAATCAGAGCTTGCGGCCCAGCCCTCTCATCGTGGGGTGACCCAGGTCAGGGGCAGCCTCTGGGGACTTTTCCTTCTAACACCGGGGCCATTTGTCCTGGTGGCCTGAGTGGGGACCCCAGGCAGTGCCCTTCCTTCATGTTCAACTTCCGGTGGTTCACCTACATTGTGAGACTAGCCAACAGGTGGCTAGTCCCAGGGCTGGGGCAGGGGCTCCCGGCACATGGCAGGTGCTATGGGTGGTCAGGTCAGAAACGGCCAGCCCCACACGCTCCTGTCCCCTCCCACGCTCATGTGACCCAGCAGAATGTGGAGTTAGCTGTCTGCTCTTGCCCCTGCTGCCTGAAGGCAGTGGGAGGGTGGGGCGTTTCTGCACCCCTGCCCCCCCCCCATCTGAGCTTGAGATCTGGACACCAGAATGACTGGACCCTGCTCCACCTCTGGGGGTGTGGCCTGCTCTGGCAAGTGGGATGCTGAACCCACTTTCCAGGACGTAGTTGACAAGGCAGGGTGTGGGGAGGGGGTGCAGGCACCCCAACAGCATCACCCTTGACCCCATGTGCCCTGAACCCTGCCCCCAGACATTCAGTGAGGTAGCTGGATTTGACCCTCTGTTACAGGGGGTCACATGAGGCAGGAGAAAATGCAACAGCTCGCGTTTAATAACAGCATACAAAACCCAGAGGTGGACCCCGGGGTCGCCCTGTCACTGAGCACAAGCCCTCCAGAGGCTGCAGGCCAGGACCAGGGGGGCCAGCCCGTCCTCTTCCTCAATCCCCCAGGAGGACCTGCACATGCACCCCACCCAGAAACAGCCCGAGAGACCCCTCCTTCATTCATTCCCAGGGGACAGAGGCTTGTGGCTGGAGACAAATGTGGGCTGCACCGTCCCAGATGGAAACGCCTTTGGCTGGGGGGCAGGCTGCCCAGCCCATCTTGTTCTTAGCCTCTGGGAGCAGGTCCGAGATGGGGACCAGCTGGCACGCACAGTTCCAGCAGGAACACCCAGGAGACCAGGGAGCAGCACGCCTCCCCCTCCCCCAGCCCCCAGGAGGGGCTCTACCCAGAACCTTCCCCGGGCAGGGGTCCCGCTCTCCTCCAGCCCTGCCCTCAGGTCCAGGCTCAGTGGCCCCTCAGGGAGGCCCCTGCAGGAGGTGGGGGTGGGGGCTGCAGGCGTGTGAGTTGGTGTTCTTTGGCTGGAAGCAGAAGGCCATTCTGGCTGGGGGTCAGGGCCTCTCTGGAACTGAGCATGGGGTGAGGTATTCCCAGCACAGACAAAACCGTCCTTCTTGGGTCCCTCCCATGGTGGGCCGCCAGTGACCGAGGGGTAAACCAGGGCGAGTGGGCGGGTTGGGAGGCTGGCGTTCATGGGCAGGATGTGGACGGTCTCCCGGGGTCCTCCAGCCAGGGCGGGGGGGGCCTGCTGCTCGTAGGACACTCTCGAGGTCTCTCTCTCTTTCTCTCTGGGCTTCGTGGAGAGGCTGGTCCCCGCATGGTCGGTAGTGGGTGGTGGGCGGTGGGATGGGGCAGGAGCAGAGCCAGCAGGGGGAGGAAGAGGCACTTCAGTTTGGGCTGGTGTTGGTGGAGTTGGGCCCACTCTGGCCAGGCCCAGCACTGGCTGTCACAGAACCCAGGGCGGTGGCACAGGTAGGCACTTGGCAGCACTCCCAGGGCTGGGCAGGCCAGTGGCGCTGCTGGGACTCGGCGCCGCTAGGTCATCAGGATGGGCTTCTGCCGGACTTCCAGGATGTCTGGGCGAGTGGGAGCAGGGAGACAGGAGGAGTGGGTTCAGCCTGCCGAGCCTTCAAGCCGGTTCCCAGGCCTTGTCCGCACCCACCCAGGGGTTCACATGCACTTCCACCTGGGCCTGCTGGGACCACCCAATGACAGAGGAGACCAGGACAGGTCCAGGGCACCAGGCCACGCACCAGGGCAGCCACTCGGATAGGGCAGGTGGGGTACGAGGGGGTGAGTGAGGGAGGCCTTTGGCACCCACAGACCCCCTACCCCAGGCCTCGGACGCCTGGACTCTATGACACAGGAGCCACTGGGTGGACCTGGCCAAAAGGCTGCAGCAGTGGCCCTCCGACCAGAAGCGCAGTCGGCACACAAGGGAGTCTGCCTGTGGGCCGCTACCTGTTAGGATCCGGTGCAGCGGCAGCGTGACGTAGGTCAAGTGTGCATAGAGAAGGAAGTTCCCGTCAACTCTGTTCAGCTTCAGCCAGGACCCCACCAGGGACCGCCCCGTGCCAGACAGGGACCTCGACCGCAGGTTGGTGGCGTTGTGCAGGTCAGCTGAAGCGGGGAAGGCGAGGTGCGGGCTGGGCGCGACCTCCACGCACCCTCGCTGCCCTCTCAGTGCTCCTTCCGGGGCTACCTCCAGTGAGGCTCCGGTGCACCAGAAGGGCCACCTCCACCTCCACCTGGGCACACCTCCGCTTCCACCTCTCCTCATGCCCCCCAAATCTTTTGTCCCCAGAAATCTGCGGGGGGTGTCTGGGTGACCCTTGCCTGTCTCGGGGACCCAGGCACAGAGAATGGGTCTGCAGCACATGGGGAGCGAGGCCGCACCTTATGATCCAGTGTGTGTGTGTGCGTGCGTGCTGGGGAGCACTTCACAGCGGGGCGGGGGCAGACTGGGGCAATAACCAGCACTTTCTTACTGCTGTGGAGGAGAGGAGGGGTACCCTGTGATCACACTCATTACATGCAAGGTCGGCCGGCAAGGGGAGTGGGGAGTTGTCTCCTAAGCCTGGGAGGGGTCTCAACTCCAAGCCCTGTCCCCTGCCCATGGACTGAGGTCTCCCACAACTGCCCATTGTGTGCCCACTCAGCACGTGTGTCTGACACTCACAGGGCTGCTGGGGCCTCTACACCTGGCTGCAAACACACACCCCCACCACTCCCCACACCCTCATCCAGACTCCCACGGGCAGCGGGCGGTCACCTCCACCGTCGTCCTCCCTGAAGAACTCCTCGCTGTCGTTGGCCGAGTGAGACTTCTTCATCTCGGCCATCAGGCTCCGGGGCACCTTCCTTTTGAGGGACGGTGAGAAGAAGGTGGGCCGACTGTTCCGCTCCGGGGTGGGGGGCGTGCTGAAGGAGGTCACCTGGGGACAAGGGGCCTCTGTCACGGCAGCAGCAAGGGCTGCCTGGGGGAGCACATGGCCGGAGCAGGAGGTGACAACTGGGTCTGGGCAGCCCCAGTGGACGCTGGGGGTTGCGCTTCTGCTCAGAGGCCAGCGGGAGGACCAGGACACAGCCCACCCTCAGGTAACAGACGCCCCTCCTCCAGGCCTCAAGCGACGGTGGGTGACCGTTCACTGTTCAATAAATCTGTATTGGCCACCCCACACTGTGGTAGTGACGTGATTCGTGCAACGTGAAGATACATGAAAGTGAGGGGGTGGATTCAACCTGTGTATCAGGTCACAGCCTGACGGGGGCTCCTTGTGGGCATGGCCTTCTCATAAGGAGGGTCCTGGGAACCTCCCCCTCCTCTCTGCCTTCACCTTCCTGCTGGCGGACCCTGACGGCAGCCAGAGCCCCTGCCACTGGATCCACAGGACTCTGCACCCACATTCTGCATCACTGCTTGTCGCTGTGTGAGTCTGAGGGGGGCCTTACGGACTAGTATCGGACTTAGGGAATTGAGGTGGACGGGCTGGGATGTTTCCTTGATGTACAATGACTTCTTGATATAAAGCTCTTTCTTACACATGTGTGTCAACAGATGTGTTTCTTTAGCCAACCCAACCTAACAGACACCCTACTCCCCACCCACATCCCATCCCGCCACTTCAGGGTATCACTGAGCCCCCTCCACACACACACACACCACCACACCCTCCCCTGAGACCAAATTAGTGCTAGCCCATTTAATACGTGGGGAAATGAGGATGGGGTCCCTGCCTTGGCTCCTCCCTAGATGCTGCAGCCCATGCCTCCAATCAGGCCACACAGCTCACAAAACCCTCCCCTCAGGTCACCCCATGCTTACTCACTACCCACCCATAGAGCTCCCCACATGCCCTCCTCAGCCCATTCAGTACCCCCTTCAGCTCAGCGCACGCGCGCGCACACACACACACACACACACACTCACACACACAACTGGGTCAGAAGGGTGCCGTGCCAGGACAGACAATACATGGCACTGGTTCCTGCCCTCAAGGAACTGATGGGCTTGGGCCATGGCAGTCCCCACGAAGAGGCAACTGTCAAGATGGACAGAGGAGGGCGCTGGGCACAGGCAGCACAAAGGCGAAAGGGGATCCAAGGCGGCTTCCTGGAGGAGGAGGTGCGGCTCGAGCTGGGTCCGAAGGACGAGTAGGAGTTCGCCGGGTGAAGAAGGGGGGGAAGGGCGTTCCAGGAAGAGGGAACTTGGCCCATCTCCTCCCTCCTCCCCATGCAAACAAGAATCTGTAGAACAAGGTGCGCTGGCTGTCAAGTCTTGGAGATGGCCGGGTCTAAGCTCCAGCTCCCACCTAGGTCCTGATGTCCGCTGGGCTGCAGGGGGTCCACACGCCAGGAACCCCAGACGAAGTTTGTCCTGGTCACGAGCTGGCCACAGCGGGCCCCTCCAGAGGAGGAGGAAGGCTACAGCTCACGCAGAGGTCGAGGCCCAGGATGTCCCCAGTGGCAGGGTCGGGCCTGCCACTGCCCACTCCTACCCCAAGGTTCCAGTGCTTACACACACACACACACACACACACACCACCCCCAGACACACACACAAACACACACACCAACCCCACCCCCAGACAGGGGCTCACCACTCCCACAAGACAGACTGGAAAACCAAGGTCCCAAAAAGCACGTGGTAGTCCCAGGAAACATGTTTTCACCCCCAGCCCCAACCCCTCCCCGCCAGCGTCCAGCTGCGCCTCCTTCACTTCCCACGCGTGTCAGGATGATGCAGGCCCAGCCTGTTTCGGGGGCCCAGCGGTCGTCTCTCAGAAGCTAACCCTAACAACGAATCCGCCTGGATCCCAAAGACCAGCGTCTCCCCAGCGCCTCCCAGTCTTTCTGAGTGCAGGGTGGCTGCTTGCACAATACAGTCACTGAGTGAGGAAAGCCCCACAAAGGGGGGATGTGGGGAGAGGAGCCTGTGTGCCCTGCCCCTTCCACAGCTCGGACAGCAGAGCAGAGCCCTGCCCACGCTGGCCTGGCCTCGGATGAGCGAGAGCCATGGTGGCCGCTGCTGGCAGTCCGACAGAAGCAGGAGCCGCCCCCATTCTCAGAGGAAGAGGTGCTTGCCCACCCACACCGGCTCCCCGTCACACCCACCACCCTAGATCCCCCCACTCTGAACAGCCGAGGAAGGCGACTCGGCCGAGGGATCCCGTGGAGACAGAGCTGCACTGACAGGGCTTCCTGCCCTGAGGGAGGATGGTGGCCGGGCAGAGTGGGCGCAGTTATCTGGAGAGTTGCAGTGTTTGTAAGGCTGGGTCCAGCCTGCGGCTGGGAGCCTTGCATCAGTGAAGCTAGGGCCCTACATCCTGTCCCTTCCAGATGACTGGCCTGCCCCTGCTGTGTGACCATGGGCCAGCCACAGCTGTCTGCGCCTTGGCCTCCTCACATGATGGACAGCGGGGACCAGGGAGGCGTGGACAGAGCCCAAGGACCCAGCTCTCCCCGCCAACAGCCCTTACCCGCTCGTGCATGGGCGAGGCTGGGCTGGAGTCCTCAGTGCCGCAGGGGGACGTGTCCCCGGTGGGCACTCGGCTGACAGCCATCTCGGCATGGCCCTTGCCCTGGGGCCCCTTCATGCGCACAAACTCCATGTTGTTGTACTTGTAGAAGCCAAAGGACATCTTCTGAGCCATGCGGGCGGCCACGCTCACCTGCAGATGTAGGACACGGAGGGTCAGTGCAGCAGGCAGGGCAGCCACTGCCATCGTCCCCACTAGCCCAGGGCAGCCAGCACGGGATGTCTTCTGACTGCCAGTCCCCAAGCTTTGCTGTCCAAGCCCCAGCAGTGGGGGAAGGAGAGGGGTAAAGGGGTGTCTGTCACAGCAGCAGCATTTAAGTGACAAAGGCAGGGGTGGCCCCCCCCTCAACTGCTTATGGAAGGAGGTCTAATCATGAAGAAGGGACCAGACCGGAAGGGTAGCTGTTTGGGGTGGGGGCAGCTAGAGAACCATGATACTGGGTTGTCATGTCACGGGGGTGGGGGGGTGTCAGAGCAAGTGCACACATTAGACACTGAGCTGGGGCAGTCAGAGCAGAGGTGGACTCTTGGACGCTGGGCTGGGGCAGCTAGAGAACCAAGGGGGGCCTGCAGATGCTGGGCTGGAGCAGCTAGAGCTGGTGGGGTGGTGAGGGTGAGGGTGGAGGGGCAGCCGCTGGGCTGGGCCTGGGCGAGCATGAGGCATGCTGGGAGTGTCAGGGCGGCAGGAGCAGAAGGGGCGGGCCGGGTGCCCAGGCGGCACTCACTCTGTTGTCATACACCTTCTTGAGCGCCTCGTAGCGGATGGAGCCCTGAAAGATGACCCCCTGGAACGTGTTGGTTTTGTCACTGGCCACCAGCTCCACGCAGACCATCTCTCCTTCCCCCACGGTCATGTCACTGAACACCTGGGGCAGGGGGCAAAGGGGCATCAGCCTCCTCGCCCCCCCAGCCACAGCCTGCCCACCCTTCTCTCGCCAGTGGATTGTTTAGAAAAGACATTCACACGAGGGCACTCGGAGTCAGAACTGCAGAGACACTGTCCAAGGTCACGCAGCTCTCCCACCACACGTCGGGCGCAGCTGGCGGGGATGGGCTAGGCTCAGAGGGGCAGCTCCGGCGGGCCTTCTACCAGCACTGCCTCATGGTCCTAGGGTGTCAGGCCATTTTCTGGGCTCTCCCTGAGTGCATGTGTGCACCCCTGGGAGATGCCTGGATGTGTGTGTCATGGCCATGCGTCAAGGCCAATGTGGGCCTGCCCAATGCTGTCCTGCCTGGCTCTGTAGTCTGGCAACAGACCCAGGGCTCAGGGAAGGTGCCTACTGCCCCTTACTTCCACCGTCCCTGACCTCCACTGCCCTTGATCTCCACCGCCCCTGACCTCCAGATACGCTTTAAGTCAACATCCCACCAATCAAGGCACCACCAGTCGGAAGAGACCTGAACACACCTGGTGTTTCCTCCCACGGTTGCTGGCTCGTGTTTGGTTTTGTCTCCTTCATACGTTTACCTGTATTGCGTGAAGGTCGACAACCCTAAAGATCTTTCCTGCCATCACCACCAGGTCACCCCAGGGGGTGAGAGACCACAGAGGGGGCTAAACGAGGAGTCCCAATGGTCTCCTCCCTGCTCCTGCCCATGTCCGTATGTGGCCGGGCGAGTCACCTTCAGCCTAGGCCCCCCCCCCCCTACCCCACCCCCGTTCTCCCTCCCAGGCCCAGATAATGCTGTCCCACACTCTGCCATGCTGGGACCCCGAGTCGGCGGCTGACGCCTGTACTTGTAATTACAAGCAGGAGTGGGAACCCGCCTGCTTGCCAGACACGTTTCAAGGGTTTACGATGCGTCTGCCCATTCAGGCTTCCTATGATCTTCAAGCCCCCTGGGGTAAGTGGGGCAGTGCCCGAGGCGAGCTCCTTTTACAGGTGAAGAGACTGAGGGTGGGCCAATGCACCCGCCCCGCATCCAAGCCGCTGGTGTGGCTGCAGTCCCAGCTCTCACCTCCTCGAAGCTATCGATCATGAAGAAGATGTTGGGGTAGCTGATCTTGGACTCCTCCTCCCCCTTGCTGTCCATCGGGTGCTTGCTGGGTGAGGCGAACACTTGCTGAGAGAAAGGAGAGTTTGAGGACTGAGCGAGCCACCCTCCCCGAACATCCCCCTGGCCCAGCCACAGTGTCACATTGCTCTCAGCCAGCGGTTCACAACCTGTGGGTCGAAACCCCTTTTGGGGTCAAACGACCCTTTCACAGGGGTCACCCGATTCATAACAGTAGCAACATTACAGTTACGAAGTAGCCACAAAAAGAGTTTTATGGTTGGGGGGGTCACCACAACATTAGGAACTGTATTAAAGGGTCGCATCATTAGGAAGGTTGAGAACCACTGCTCTAAGCCATCGAGAGCCAAGGAGAACCACCTGAGCCTGGTGTTGTTTGGGGACAGGGAATGAACTGGGCCCTGCCTGGGAAGGAGCGGGTTCAGGGTTCGGTGCTCACCTGGGATTTCTTCCTGTGGATGTGAATGTCACCCCCATCGGAGCGCGTGCACACTGCACAGGTGACCAAGTAGTCCAGCTGGGGAAGAGGGGCGGCGGCCATGAGGTGGGGTGGTCCCTAGAGCCCCCTCCCCACCTCCAGCCCACCCCTTGCGCCATCCCCCAGCACCTTCTGCAGGATGAGGTTCAGGCAGACGCTCTCCTCCCAGTCAATGTCGGGGTCCCCCAGGCCGGGCAGCTTCTTGGAGTCCCGCCTGTATACCTCCACTTCCACCTCGGGCTCGGGCTCTGCCAGCTGCCGGTAGGGATGGAGGTGAGCACCCTCTGCACCCGACTCCCCTCCTCCCCGCCTCCCCACCAGGGGCCAGATCCCGGTCCTGTGCCTCGATTTTCCAGCTACACGATTCTCTGGTGCCTCAGTTTCCTCATCTGCACAAGGGGCCACCAGCAGTGGTCATTGATTGAGACCTTGCTCTTCATTGATTTTATATTTGAATTGCAAATGATGCCATTCATTACAATTAGCAGTTAATTACTAGCTACTGAGAAGGAGGAGGCTGTATGCTTCCGATAGGATCGTTGCGAGTCTGAATGGGTGGACCGGCAGTGGCGAGTGGGTTCGAACTCATAGTCTTTTGCTTCGTAGCCAAGCACTTACACACCGCGCGATAGGGAGGCCGGTTGTAAAAGGTGCTGCCAATCAAATACACGTACGCTGAAGAAAAACCCCAAACTAAACTCACTGCGATCGAGTCGATCTGACTCACAGCGCCCTGTAAGGGCAGGGGAGAGCTACCCCTGGGGGTTTCTGAGACTGCCACTATTAATGGGAGTCTTTCTCCCGCAGGGTGAGGGGAAACCAGAAGTTGCCCCAGACCCTCCGACCCTCCGAGGAGGAGGAATCCGAAGCAGCTAAGGCTGCCACCTGTCTTGCCCTCCACCCATCCCCCGAGCGCAGGGCGTCCCTCCCTAGGAGGGGCTGGGACTCCTGGGGTCCCCCCGCGGGGACCCCAGCATCCTGCAGCGCCACCTTTCCCGGAGCCGCTCACCCAGCTCCAGCTCCGCCTGCGTAGATGCCACAGCCCAGGCTGGTTACCATGGCAACGGGGCGCCAGCTCCGCCCAGAAGAGGGCCTTGGCTTGCTGCAGAGGGCTCACAGTGCGCAGGCGCCTGAACTGGGCCTGCCTGGGAACTCCCTCTCCTGTATCATTCTCCCCTTCCCGTACCCACCCCTATTCCAGGGCGGAGTCTAAGGAGAGGGGTGGGCTTGGGGTGGCTTCCATGTCCACGCTGCTGGTCTATGTCCTGTCCCCACCTGCGTCCACGCAGCTAGCTAGCCTGGGATGTGTCCCCAGCCCTCCTGCCTCTGCAGCCAGGGTCCCTCAATGTAGGGGCCATATCGCTGCTGCTGCTTCGCCCATCCCCACCCCCACCCCAACCCTGTCCTTGCTGCCACCCCGACTGGACTGCTAACCACTGGCACAGCGCACTCCATGGGTGGGTGGGCCACGGGGCACCAAGATTTTGCACAAAGAACTGAAGTCAGACTGGAGGGAGGGGCCGAGAGGGTAGTTTGGGCTGAGTTTCAGCTTCCTGTCTGTGAGGGGGGTGGCGTGCCTGCACCGGGGCTGTCACCCCCACCTGGGGCCCCATTAACCCCGCATGCTAAGCCTCCGGGGGGTCCATAGCAAGGGAGCCCCCAGCTACAGAAGGCCCAGAAAGGGGCGGACCTGTCAAGGTCCCCACCAGCTCCAGTGGCCATTCTGATTCGACTAGAAAGCTGGTCTCTGTCTTACACTAAGGTGACCAGATGTTAACACTGGTAAAGCGGGACACCATTGATGAAACTCATATCCTGGCGAAATAGCCACACGGCAGCCAAAAACTGTACTGTACACCCTAGCTTGTTGTGCATTCTTTCAAAAAATCGGGACTTTTAAAAAATGCTGTGGGATGCGGGACAAATTGTTAAAAATCGGGACTGTCCCGCCAAAAGCGGACGTCTGGTCACCTTATCTTACACCTGGGATGGCCATGTGGCCAGGGGCTGAGCAGTGTAGAGTGGGCTCAGCTCAAGGGGTCCCCCAACACCTGCCACCTAGGACCACCAGCCGGTGCTTCTCTGCAGCCAGCTGCGGGCCCTGAGAGACTCTGAGGCCCTCTCCCCTTGCCAGGGGGGCAGGCCAGGCTTCCTCCTTGCCCACCCCCCTGGCCCCCACCTCTCAAGCTGGGCCCTCATGGTCCCTAGCTCATGACTCTGCCCCAGCCCCATCAACACCCAGAACCCCTGATCACTGCCTCCGCCTCTAGCCACTCAGCAGTTCAGACAGACAGACAGACAGCCAATGACCATTGCTGTCTGATGGGCTTCGACTTCTCCACCTCCACATCCCTGACTGAGCACCAGCAAGGGGACATCTGCTCCCTCCCTACCCACCCCCCCAGGTCAGGCTTAGCTCTAGGCTGGTGCCCCACACCCCATTGTGCAGTGATGTCCTGTGGGTCACAGGGTGGATGGAGCTCCAGGGTCCACGCACTCTGTGAGTCAGGCACACTTCTTCCAGCCCTTCCTCTCCACCCCTCCCCCCTCTCCCTGCCTGGCCAGCAGCCCTGGCCAGCCTCCTGCTTCCTGGGAACCCCTCCAGCCCTCTTCCCACCTGCTGGGAAGGTCTCAAGAGGCTCTTCCTCTGCTGGCTTGGTGCCTGCTTCCCAGGGGTGGGCCCATGACCTGGTCCTTAGCCCCACCCTTGACCCATCTTATTGTGGCCCCCACACCAAGCAGGGCCACAGCTGACTAGGGTCTTTCCTGACTTCGGGGCCACTCTGCTGGGCCACACTTTCCACTCCTGCCCCTCCCCTCACCCAGAGGCCTCTCCTGCCCTGCCCAGAGGGGCGGCTCCAGGGACCCGCTTCTGTGTTGGCGGCCCCTGCTCCCTGAGGGTCAGGGGCTCCTAGTGTCTCACTAGTCACAGGGGCCAGCCCCTGGGGCTTCTTGAGGATCACACAGCTGAGTCATGCCAGCCGTGGGGCTGCCAGGCCCAGAAACCAGCAGGGCAGGTGGTCACAGAGTCATAGTCCCTCTGGGGACACCCTGAGGTGCAGCACTTAAGTGTTGCTAGGCTGCTAACTGAAAGGTGGGTGACTGATGTCCAAGGACACCAGAGAAGAAGTGACCAGGCGAAGTGGCTCTGTAAAGAACGGCAGCCTTGAAAACCCCATGGCGGGTGCTCGGGCAGCTCTGTTCTACCCTACAGGGTGGCCATGAGCCTGGACAGCAGCCTGTGTGGTTAGGGGTCTCCTGCACCCACCAGTCTGGGACTGAAGAACAGGCACACGGCAGGGGATGACTTTGAGCCTCCAGGGTGCAGCCACAGCTGAGGGGCCACGGCCACTGAGCCCCCACCTGGCTCCCCACCCTGATCCAGACCTCCCTCACAGGTTGTCTAACTGAACACACCCGGAGAACTGCTCCCGCTGCTGAAAAGCGAAGGACACAGGCAGGCTCTTTACCAAGGGCTCTTTACCCTCTGCACCCACATCCTCTGGCCAGCACCTCCTCTCCCTGAGCCCCTAGGTTCCTCACCAGTAAAAATGGGGTCACCACAGCCGGCCCAGGGGCTGACGAACAAAATGGGCTTATAAAGTGGGGGCCTGACCACTGGGAGTGGTGGACAAAAATTGTGGCCATTTGTACCACCATCCTGCATGATCATCCTCACCACGCTGTCCAGTCAGTTGCCCCTGCCCATGGTCAGGGGGCAGACACAGCCCTGCCCTGCCCACCGCTGTCCAGTGGACTCTGACTGAAGCTGTACAAGCTGAGGGCCTCATCTATCTTCTGGCTGGGGGCCTGACCCGCCCACCTTTAGCGGCCCAGTGCTTTCCCCACTGCGGCCCTTCTGAGCGCTGCCCTACCGCCAAGTCTGAGGTCAAACAACCCTGTCTTGGAAGAAGTACAGCCAGAGAGCTCCTTCGAGGCCAGGAGGGGAGTCTCGGTCTCATGTACTTTGAACCTGTTGTCAGGAGAAACCAGTCCCAGGAGAAGGGCAGCAAGAAAGGGAGGAAGGCCCTGGACAGCATGGACAGACGGACACATGGCTGCAACCATGGGCTCACACACGGGAATAACTGTGAGGGTGGCACAGGGCACAACCCGGCACCTAGGAATAGGAACCCAACCAGGGCCCCGGCCAACAACTAGGGCTGAAAGTGTGGGCCTGGTGGAGGTGGAAATGCCCCACAGCCAGGGGGAGTGTCCCCACGTGTTCCCCTAATGGCAGGGGGTATATGGTCAATCCCCAGGAGTGGGCTGTGCACCAGGGCCCCCGGCAGGGCACCCACCTTGCTGCCCTCGGGGGTGCCGCTCTCGCTGCTGCTGCCGCTGGGGAAGGCCCGCTTCCGGCGCACGTAGAAGAGCATGTCGTCCTGCTGCGGGGCCCAGCTCTCCATGAAGTAGGTGGAGAACATCCACGTCCAGAAGACGATACGGTCGTCCTTGAAGCACCCTGCGGGCGCGTGCGAGTGAGAACAGGGGCGTGAGAAGGGGGGGGCGGGGGGCACCCCCTTCCACCAGGGTCCCGGAGATGTCCTCCCTACTCCTTTCACCCGGTGGGCGTCCAGACAGGCTGAAGGACACCGCGGGCGTCCTCCCAGAGGACCCATTTCCTCGGGGCAGCCTGCGGATGAATCAGCAGCTTCCGGGAGAACTGGCGCATGGCCTCACGTTCATGGTCCCCGCCTGGCGGAAGGCTCCGCAGTGTGAGCTCCTCCGCTGCCTCCCTCCTCCTCCCAAGCATCCCCATCCCCATCCCCAGGCTCCCTCCCCCAGGTTTCCCACCTCCCAGGCATCTTCCCCCAGGCTCCAGGCTCCCAGACAACACCCCCACCCCCCACCCCTCCTACAAGCAGTGGCAGCTCCGAGTGGGGAATGGATTTAAAGGGGCAGCATCAGGAGCTGCCTGCCTGGGCTTCCACGCCCCTGGTTTCCACAGCCCTTCACCTCCAAGGGCACCTCTCCCTCCATCTGCCACCAAAATGCCAAAGCTCACCAACGATGAGACAGGTCCCGCCCTCCCCAGGGCCCTGTCGGGCTTATAAATGCCTCCAGAGAGTGGGGCTGGATCACACTTCAGGGCCCACAGTCAGTATCAGCATCAGCTACAAGGCGCCCTGGAGACACAGGCTGTCCCACCAGCTGCTCTGAGCGAGAAAGACAAGACTCGAGTCTGCCTAGGAAAGCCTTAGACGCTGTGTCCTCAGGCACCACTTGACTACCAATGGCCCCCTTCATCAGAGGAACCAGCATGCTCCAGCACCCACAAGGTGCTGGTCTTTGAGCAGGCGGCCTCCTGAGGCCAAGGAACCAGCTGAGAAATACAAACTGCTCCCCAGGCAGCTGGTGGCCCCAGAAGGCACTGAATCCAGCTCAGGAGCTGGCTGGGCACATTGACCTGCAGGGGCCCCAAGTCCCCACTCCGATGGTGGGACAGCATTTCTCCACCCTGGCTAATGAGCAGTGTCTTGGCACAGAGTCAGTCATGGGACCCAGGTGGCCTACAGAGTTCACGTGGGCTCTTGGACAGGGACAGAGCACATGTCCAGGGAGCTGGGCCCAGTGCTGGCCCTGACCATCAAGATCCAGAGATTGTGTTTGAAGGAAAGATCAAACACCCCTGCCCACCCAAGTCAGTCTCCTTCCCCGGGGACGTAACAGGTGCCACCCTTGCCCTCCACACCACAGGAGGGTGGGTTTATGAAATCGGAAACCAGGTCTTCCCCTGCCCCTACATAGAACCCCACCCAAAAAAACACTGTCATCGAGTCGATTCCAACCAGAGCAACCCTACAGGACAGGGTAGAACTGCCCCCGTGGCTTTCTGAGACTGTCAAACGTCATGGGAGTGGAAAGCCTCATTTTTCTCCCTCTGAGCAGCTGGGGGTTTTGAACTGCCAACTTTGTGGTTTGCAGGACAACACATAATCCACTATGCCATCATCATAAAATTTAAAGACATTCCAAATTCACACCCCCCCCCACCTCCCCAGTCCCTCCAGAGACCTTCAGGCATGACCTCACTTCTCACCTTAGCAGCCCCCCCACCCCCAACCCTGCTCACAAGCCAGAGAGGTTCCCATGTCCACACTGGCTGTTCAGTGTCACAGGGGTGGGGGCAGTGTCCAGATCATCATTCGCCCCAGACCATGCCTGGCACACCAGGCACTCAGTAAGCGCTGGGTGACTGGGTGCCCCTGCAGTAGCAGCAAACAGGCTCCGAGAGGTGGGTGACAGACAAGGGGGCCTTGGCAGGCCATGGGTCACCAAGCTTGTGGCCATCACCGGGATCTGCCATCTCCTTCCAGCCAGAGCCCCAGCCCTAAGGGGCCTCTTCCAAGAAGTAACTCCATGTGCCGCAACAGCAAGCAAGGTGGTGTTGTCAGGTCAGCTTGGACTAACTGCAAGGACACTGGTTCAAACCCACCAGCCACTCTGAGAGAGAAGGATGAGGCTGGCTGCTCCCAGAAAGATGTATGGCCTCAGAAGCCGTACATAGCATAGGTCCTCAAACAGATTTGTCCAACTGCCTTCTTTTCACCCTCCTCACAATTAAAACATTTCAGGCTATGGCTCAGAATCCAGGATAAGGTGTAAGTATCTCCTTTGCGAGGAGATTGTGTAGCAGTTACGAGTTAGGCTGAAAACCGCAAGGTTAGCAGTTCAAAACCACCAGTGGCAACTTGGGAGAAAGAGGAGGCTTTCTATTCCCATAAAGAGCCCCTTCTACCCTGTCCTATAGTGTTGCTGTGAGTCAGAATCCACTTGAATGGCAGTGGTTTGGCATCTGCTTTTGTGGCCTCCCCCACCCCCAGATCATTCCAGTGCCCCTGCCATGGGGTGGCATCACCCACTTTGGAAACACTGCTATAAAGAGTCACTGAGTCAGAATTGACTTGGTAGGGTGGGGTGGGGAAGCAGGGAAATTGGGGGTGGGAGTGGGAGAAGAGTCCAGAGACCAAACCCCCTGCCCTGCCTGGCTCTCCCAAGGCTCAGAGCAGTGACTCCACCATGGTGGCAAGGGTCAGGTGGGCCCAGCAGGTGCCTTGAGAAAGTGGACCCAGGTGTACCAAGGCCATCCAGGCACCTTCTGCTGCTCCAGAGCCACCATCAATCCTCATGGAAACAGCAGTCAAGGAATCAAAGGACATGTCGCACGGGGCCAATCTGCCGCACAAGACCTCCTGAGAGAATGAAGAAGCCAAGGTGTCACTTGGAGGACTAAAGAGTGCCCGATTCAAGTTAGGGTCCGTGAAAGCTGCACAATGACTCGGAGGCCGAAGAAGGATGGATTGCCTGTGAATGATGGTATTGGCAAGAATATTCCAGATACCACGGGCTGCCAGAAGAATCAACAAATCCGTCCTGGAAGAAGTACGGACAGAATGCTCCTTAGAAACGAGGCTGGCGAGGCTTTGTCTCACGTACTTTGGACACATGACCAGGAAGGACGACTAGTCCCTGGAGAAGGACATCCTGCTTGGTAGAGAGCTGGTGAAAGAGAAGATTGCACACGGTAGTTGCAACCATGGGTTCAAATCTAGCGAAGCCCAAGACTGGGGGTTTCATTCCGTTGGCTGGGTGGTTGCTCTCTGTTGGGATGGGCCCAATAGCACCTGACAGCGACCAGCAGTCCTGGCCGAAGACATGAAGAGCAGCAAGGACCACCCATGGGTGCCCCACAGTTTACAGACTCCTGTTACAGGCTATCGTAGCAAAGATGGGAGGTGGGGAAGACCGTCTTTGGTTTAAAGAAAAGGCCACCAAAGCTCGTGCATGGGGTGACCAGGTGACGTTCGCAGGAACTGACAGGCAGAAGCCGGGATCCAAGCCCTTTTCTCTAACAGCAGCCCTCCTTCTTCCTAAGCCCCACGCAGGGCCCTTGTGCCCACCTTACAGATGGGGACCTGAGGTCTCCTGTGGTCTTGGACCTTCCCATACCACCTTACTACCCTCCTGAGCCCCTTCCCGGCTCTGCCCACCCCTTACAGGGAGGTAGACGGGACATTTGGAGCGCCAATGTTTCTCAGGGTGGTCTGTGACCTCGATGACAGGCAGATGTGAGTCACTCACTTGCAAGGGGCGTGGTCCTCCATTTCCCAGCTGAGAGCGATTCATGACTTTCTCATAGAGGGAGAGAACTTTAAGGTCTTGAAAGACGTTCATGTTAACGTGACCACAGGATGGTGTGTGGGGAGGCCTTTGTCAGACGAGGATCTAAGAGTGGGCTTGATTCATGTGCATGACCCGTGGCTGCCTGTTGAAACTCTAGGACCTTCGGTTTCTTCATCGGTGGAATTGGGAAAGGGCGGGGTCCCTCCCATGGTTGCCATGGGGAGTCAGAGGGATAAAACAAGAGGCTCAGCAGAGCAGATGGTGCAGAGTGATAACTAACCTTAACCTAACCCCACTGTAGACATTATCAGTAAATTGGAACGATTTTCCATTAACCAGGCCTTTGCTTAGGAGGCATTCCTTCAAACCAGCTCCAACCCTCTTTTAACACACGGTCGATACAGTAAAGCCCTCATTAAAATAGTCCACAGCCCCCAGGAGGACTTGAAGCACTTGCTGATGAAGATCAAGGATTGCAGCCTTCAAGATGGATTGCGATTCATGGTAGGACCAAAAGCTTCACAACTAGACCAGTAGGTGACATGATCACTAGAGGAAAGATGGATGTTGTCAAGGGTTTCATGGATCGGCAGGTGTGGTAGTTACATAATCTGGTGTTAATTGGAAAATTAAGAGTGAAGGGGTAGAGTCTAGTCTGTCAATCAGGTCATAGCCAATGAGGCCTCTGTGTGGGCATGCATGGCCTTCTCCTGAGGATTCTGGGAACTCGGGGATTTTCCTCCCTAGAGGCAGGAGACACTCTCTCACACTATCTACTACTCCCTTGGAGACTCTCTACTGACAAGACTCAAGACTCACTCCCTGAGAGACGCTCTATTGACAAGACACATGGCACTACGCTGATAGACCCTGTGCCCTGGGAACTGGAGGAGCCACGTGGAGACCCCTGCCAGCGCTGAGATGCTTCTCCCACCACTGGATCCACACGTCTTCAGACCCACTGACCTGTGATCTTGCATTTGGCATCATTGCATGTGTTCTGTGAGTGTGAAGAGAACTTTATAGATTGATATCGGACATACGGGCTAATATCGGATTTATGAACTTGATCTGGACTGGGCTGGGATGTTTTCTCAATATTCAATTGCTCTTGTATATAAAGCTCTTTCTTATACACATATGAGTGTCTACGAATTTGCTTCTGTAGTCTACCAAGACTAACACAGCAGGTTTTTGGTGCAGACGTTATATATTCAGAAACTCAAGGATGCATGGAAACTTAGTCTGAAGGACTAAGGGACCACACAAACCCAAGTCTCCATGACCCTGAGACCAGAAGTAGATGTACCCTGCCACTACCAGCTACTCCAAAACGGGGCCCCATAGGAGGTCCTGGACACCGTGGGAGGAGAATGCAGTCATCAGCGAGACTGGGCTGACTGGTCTGCCCCAGCTGACAGAACTGCAGAGTCACCCTGCAGGCTTGGAACTGAATTTACTCCTGGGGCTCAGTTCTCAGCCAAACAATACAGTCCTGTGGGGTGAACAGTTCACTGGGGAGGTACGTACTCTTTACATCAAACAATCATACAAGGTCAAAGGGTAGTGCTTACCCCAGGATAAAGCTCAGGAGGTAGGGAGATGATCCGGCTAGACCGGAGCTTGGACACTGGCACAGATAAGAGCTCTCAACACACGGAATCCAGGACAGAAAAAGCCCCCAGGAACAGTAATGAGAATAATGATACTATGAGGGTGGGGGAGAAATGGGGAACCACCTAAGATGATCAATGTATAAACCACCCCCTAGGGGGATGAACAGAAACATGGGCGAAGGGAGACAGTGGATGGTGTAAGCTATGAAAATCATAATAATTTATCATTTATCAACGGTCCATGAGAGTGGGAGGGAGGGAAAAAAGAGGAGCTAATACCCAGGGCTCAAGCAGAAAGGAAATATTTTGAAAATGATGATGGCAACCTGTGTACAAATGAGTTTGATACCATTGAGGTATGGATTGTTATAAGAGCTGTGAGAGCCCCCAATAAAGTGATTCATTTAAAAAATATATAAATCTTAGAAGTATAAAAAGAGGGAAGGTGAAGAGAAGTGGGGAGCATAAGGATGTCTCTTTCCTTTGGCATTTAAAGAAACACACTATACACATGGCCACAGCCCATCTCAATAAATCAACGTATCCGATTAAGCCCTCCATCTATTATGTTCGTTTTCCTACCTGCGCACCCCCAACCCTGCATCTCTCCTCTCTCTGTTCCCACCCCTGTCCCTGGCCTCCTTGTGGTCATCAAAGCCTTGTCTATTGGTGTATAAAACATGATTGTTCTCCTTGCTTTTCCTTATAATATGGTGATATTAAATATTGATCTTTACAAGACTGTTTGCTAAGCATGATGTTCTCTAGTTCTGTCCATGTCTTGAAATGTTTGAGAGTTGGCATTGTTTTTTTTATGGATGCATAGTATTCCATAGTAAGAATGTCCCAGAAATTGTTTATCCATTCCTCTATAATTGGGGACTTTAGTTGTCTCCACGTTTTTGCTATTATAGAATTTTCTGCAATAAACACATGTGTGCATATACCTGTTCGTGCTGTATTCTTGATTTCTTTAAGGTCTATGCCCAATAGAGAGATGGCTGGATCCTTAGGTACTTGTGTTTGCATTTGTTTAAGGAAGCGCCACACTGATTTCCATAGTGGCTGTACAATGCTTTGGTCCCACCAGCAATGTCAAAGCGTTCCTATCTCTCCGTATCCTCTCCAGCATTTTATTTTGTTTTATTGAATTTTGCCAAAAGTGTCAGTGTGATGTGATATCTCATTTTTGTCTTGAGTTGATTTCTCTTATTGCTAATGATCGTGCACATTTCTTCTTATGGTTGTTGGCCGCCTGTATGTCATCATTGGTAAATTGTCTACTCATGTTATGTGCCCATTTTTTATTGGGTTATTTGTATGTTTCTTGTTAAGATGTAGTTTTCTATAGATTTTGGACATTAATCCTTTATCTGCTGTATTCTACTGAGTATTTTTTCCCAATCTGTGGGACTCTTGATGAAGTCTTGTTTTGCATAATGTATTTTTAGTAGGTCCTAGTTCCTTATTCTGTTTTCTATAGTGTGAATATTTTTACTATGCTCCACAGTGTTTGTGCTTTGTACTAGGGTTCTTATGTTTATCCCTACTTTTTTCATTGATGGTCTTTATAACTGTGCGATTTATAGTTAGGCCTCTGGTCAATCTTTTCACTTCTGTCCACAGTGAAAGGTATGGGTCCTGTTTCATTCTTTTGCAGGTGAAGATCCAGTTTTTACATCACCGTTTGTTGTATAGGCAATCTCTTGCCCATATAATGTTTTAGCCCCTAATCAAAAAGTAGCTGTCTATAGGTACTTGGTTGTATTTCTGTAGTTCTAATCCATGGGTGTTCATATCTATCACTGTGCTCGTACCAGGCTGTTTTGATTACCGTGGCTATCGAGTAAGTTTTAAGGTCTGGGAGTGAGAGACCTCCGACTTTGTTTTTATTTTTTCTAGGTTTCTTTCCTTTCCATATGAAGTTGGTGGTTAGCTTTTGCATTTCTTGGAAGGCTTGCGGTGGGCTTTGGATCGTAAGTGCATTGACTTGGTAAAGCAGATTTGGTAATACTACCATTTTCACAATGTTTAGTCTGCCTATCCAGGAAAATGGTAACTCGTTCCACTGTGTAAGGTTCTTTGGGTTTCTTAAAGGAGGGTTTTCTAGTTTTCTTTGTATACATTTTTTATTTCTCTGGTAAGATTTATTCCTAGGCATAATATCTTGGTGTAAATGGTACTATTCTTTTGATATCTTTTTTCGGTATCATCCTTAATCTACAAGAATCCAGCTGATTTCTGTATGTTGATCTCATAGCCTGCTATGATGCCAAATTTTTCAGTTCGTTTGATCAATTGTTTAATTGAACTTTGGGGTTTTCCTATATATAGGATTGTGTCATCTGCAAATAAAGAGATTTTTATTTCTTCTGTGCCTAGGTGGATACCTCTAATACCGTGCTGATGTTTTACGGCTCTTGCTAAGCTTCCGGGACTATTGTAAGTACAGGTGGTACTAAAGGGCAAACCTGTCTAGCTCCCATTCGAAGAGAAAATGATTTCAATATCTTCCAATAAGTGAGATGCAAGCAACTGGTTTCACATATGGGGATTTTATTACGTTGAGAAATTTCCCTTCTGTACCTATTTGGTTGAGTATTTTTACCAGGAATGAATGTTGAATCTTAGAAAATGCCTTTTCTGCATCAATTGATATACAGTGAACCCTCGTTTATCGCGGTTAATTGGTTCTAGACCCTACCGTGATAAATGAAATTCCGCGAAGTAGGATTCCTTATTTGTAAATCAAATATTTTCGTAGTTAGAGCATAGAGGACATGAAAAAACACCCTTTAGTCACCATTACACTTGTATTACCCAATTTATTAAACAAAAAATGGAAAATACAGTAAAACATTTTGGACGTTACAATTATCATTTATTATTTATTATATTATTTATGGCATCAAGCGTGTACAGTATGAGCCAATCAGTGGCAGTAATGACAGAGCATGCGCTGTTACGCAAAAACCGCGATAGAGTGAAGCTGCGGAAGTCGAAGCGCGAAGTGGCGAGGGTTCACTGTAATCATATAGTTCTTCTCTGTTTATGTGATGAATTACATTGTTTTTCTAATGGTAAATCATCCTCTCATGTTTGATGTGAATCCCACTTGATTGTTACCTATTGTTTGGTTTTTTAGTTCACTTGGCTAGGAGTTTATTGAGGAGCTTGGCATCTATATCCGTTAGAGATTTTGGTCTGTATTTTTCAATTCTGGTAATGTCTGCCTGGCTTAGATATCAGAGTTACAGTTGCTTCATAAAATGAGTTTGGTAGTTTATCGTCCACTTGTACATTGTAGAATAGTTTACATAAAATTGGTATTGTCTTCTCTAAATGTTTGATAGAATTCTCCAGGGACTATCAGAACTCGAACTTCTCTTATGACTTGATCTATTTCTTCTCATGTTAGGGGCTTGTTGAGATTTTCGATATCGTTCTGTGGTAATTTAGTTAAATTAATGCATTTCTAGAAATCTATCCACTTCTTAGAGATTTTAAAAAGTGTTGGAATAGAAGTTTTCATTGTACTGCGTGATTGTGTTTTTACCCATCTGGGTCTGTCGCACCAGCATACGTTTCATTTCTTGTCCACAGAACTTGCTTTTTCTCATTCTCTCCCTTCGTTCAGTTTGCCAGTGGCTTACCAATTTTGTTAGTCTTCTCGAACTAACTTCTTGCCTTATGGATTTTGTCAATAGTTGTAACACTTTCTCATTCACTGATTTCTGCCCCAACCTTTATTTCTTCTTCTCTTCCAGCATATGAGAGTCTGTCTTGCTGCACGTGTTGTAGTTGATGCTGTAAGGGGGTTATTTTAATTCTCTCTGCTTTGTTGATGTGGGCAGTTATTGCCGGACCCTGCCCTCTGAACCCTGCTGTGGCTGTGTTGTGGGGCCGGGGCGACGAGCAAAGAGTGGTGGGACGGCAGCCAATGTCACGGATCCAACTGTGGGAACGGCTGGAAGGAGAACCAATTTGCTCTGTATCCTTTCACCAAAAACAAAACAAAAAGGTGTTGTTGGTTTTTATTCCATGTTGTTTGTTTGTTTACAGATGTGTCTGTTTACTTTCAGTGTTTTCCAACCACATGGGCTAAAAACTGTTTTCTGTGAAGATCCTGACACTACGTATTTTGGGGTGTGGGTGGGCATCAGGCCCACTCTCAACTGTCAATTCGGGCCTGGCCAGGGACCAGTAAATGAGGGCTTACAAGGACAGGTGGCTGTCTGGCTAGGATCCGTGGCCACAGTTGGCCCATGGCTGTCTTCAGAGAAACCTGCTTAGGAGGTCAAACTCAAAGCCAACTCTGCGCGGAGTCACTGCTGACTCACAGCGACCCTGCAGGGCAGGGTGGAACTGCCCCGTGGGTGCCTGAAACTGTCACTATTTTTTAAGGCTGTAACTCTTTACAGGAGACGAGAGCCTCCTCTTTCTCCCATGGAGCGGCTGGTGGTTACGAACGGTTGATCTAGTTGTTAGCAGACCAGTGTGCAACCACAACGCCATCAGGGCTCCTGACTGCCCAGAAGGTCAGCACCATCAAAAGGGTGGGGTTTGACTCTTAGATCATTCTGTCCACTTAGCCTCTAGCCTCAGGCCTGGAATCTAGGGCACAGGACGCATTTGCCAATTGAGTGAAGAAATGAAATGAATGAGCAAGTTGTGAGAGCAAGAAGGACTGGTGTGTGACAGGCGGCATAAATGGAGCCAAAACGCACGGCGGTTTCATTGATCTGAGACACCGTTTCGGCCAGAAGGATGAAGAAGGGCCAGTCAGCAATGGGTCTTGGGACAACTGGTCTGGGGGCATAAAGAAAGGAGAAATTTGGATTCCTCCTTGTGCCAAAACTAATTCCAAATAAGATAAAAAGAAAACAAAGATCTAAATGTTAACAAGACCATAGACACCTGAAATGACCCATGACTAGTTTTTTTTTATTCTCTCAGGGTTAGAAAAGTCTTCCTAAATAAAACACAAAAGCTATCAGAGAAAACAATGGTAAATGGAACTACACAAAGATTACAAGTTTTTACACGGTGGACACACATACCAATCATAATGTACACCCAATACACACAACAACCCTAATACACACACCAACCTTAATACACACACACCACTCTACAGACACACACCTAGTACACATACATAATACTTGCACACACACCAACTATAATACACACATCTCAGAATACAGATACACAAATATACACATATCTATCTACCCCCCATACTACACACACACAGATGTATACACACCATAGTACACACACCAACCATAATATACACATCCTAGAATACACATACACACACACCATACACTTCTCCAAAATGCACACGCACTCTGATACACACACGTATACACAGCAAGACACACACCCCACAATACACACACACATCAACCATAATGTACACACACATAACACAGACACCCACACATCATAACATACATACACATCCCATAATATTCACACACAAACACAACACATACACACCAGATGCAAAGCCAGAACACACACCAATTGGGGAAAAAACAAAACCAACGCAGGAGCTCTTAAACGAAGGCCAGATTCCTTAACAGCTAGACGGTTTCACACAACACACACCAAGAAACCAAGTGGAGGTGGGACACACGCAGTGCGCACGGGAGGGGAGAGGTCTGCGAGAAGGTGGCAAGACCAGGAGATAGTGGGGCAAGCTTCCTGGCACGTCTGGGCACTTTGCCCACAGAGCTAGAGCACTGAACCTTGATTTACTAGCAGTGTGAGGTGCCCCTAGGCACTTATTGGCAGAGTTAAAGAGCTTTGTGACATTTGCCCAAGCAGGGCAGAGGCCAAGGGGCCAGAGAGACAGCCATGCCTGAGGGCAGAGCTAAGAAGAGGCAGTCTTGACTGAAGAACTATATCCGAGTCTTTCCTGATCCTGCTACGTCTCTAAGAAATGACACCATCTTTTGAGAAACAATATACAAATGCGCTTTACACAATTGATGTGTGTATGGATTGGGATAACAGTTGTATGAGCCCCTAATAAAATGTTAAAAAAAAAAAAGAAAGAAAGAAAGAAATGACACCATCTGAGTGTGGTCTGAGTTTCACGTGATCAATCCAGTGGACTATCCAACCCAGCACAGAGGAAAGGGTGCCATGGTCAGGGCAGCTGGTCCTGTGGTTTTCCAAGACTGTATTTCTTTAAGGGAGTACAAAGTCTTGTCTTTCTCCCTTGGAGCGGATGATGGTTTCAAACTGCTGACCTTCAGGCTAGCAGCCCAAAGCACAACCAGTAGGCCATCAGGGTTCCTTGTATCTGGCCACACCCGACTCGCCATGTTCACCATGACACATACGCTCCCTATGCACAGCACCAAGAGGGGTCCCAGCCACCTGCGTGGTCCAATCCCAGCTCCTGAGGGGACTGGCTGGGGGACTCGGGGCCAGTGTCAAATCTCTTGGTGCCTGGGCTTCCTGACTTGTCAGTGGTGTTGACCACAGTCCAAACCCGTTCACGTGGAGCCCCTGGAACCAGGCCCGATGAAGCTCCCAGGACATGATTAGGGAGCAATGTGCAATCCCCGAGTGCAGCAGCAGCATCTGGAGAATCCTGGGGGGTGGGGGGAAGAGGTGGGGAGACTGAGCCTTTTCATTACCAATCTTCTCACACCTTTTGTATTGGATACCCTGCGCAGGTGTGTCTCTCGAGAAAGCAAGAAGGGGCCTTTTTAACACCGATGCCGGCTCCCCGGCTCTGGGGGAGAAAAAGCTGATGGCAGGAAAGAAAACAAGAAAACAAAACTGGCTACAAAAACACACACGCAGCAAAGCTTGGAAGGAAATTGCTTTTAGGAAAATCCTGAACAAACCCACAGCCGTGGAGTCCACCCACCCTGTGTGGTGCGCGGGGTGGCACTTTTTGGGGGTTATTGGTAACATCGTTCGAGGGCCATGCTGTTCAAACATGTAATGAACTCAGCCCCCGTGTGCAGGCTGGGACGTGAGCCCCCTGTCCCTGCTCTAGAGGGTTTCCGAGACTAAATCTTAACAGAAGCAGACAGCCTCATCTTTCTCCTGTTTGAACCGCCGGCCCTGTGGCCAGCAGTTCATGGCTAACCTGACAGTGCCACCAGGGCTCATTACGCCAAGGGAGGACGGCTGGAAGGAAGGCTAGCAACGTGCCTACCGGGGCCAGTGTGACGGAATCGAGGTGCTAGCAGAAACTGCTGGTTCAGCGCATAGTTTGCTGTGTTTATTTTCAACAAGAATTTTTTTTTAAAGCCAGAAGCGAGCGGTGGAATTCCTTTCCTCTTACTTCCCCACGGCTCGGCGGGTATCCCCACAAGCACACACGGTGTGATTACAGGACACTGAGGGCGCGCTGTGTGCTTGAGACCACGAGCTCGCAGGTCCGGCAGGCCTGAACAGGAGGGGCCCGCCATCCACACTTCACGTGTCCTGGGAGATACGTGCTGGGCACCATCTGCTCAGCTGAGGCTGGCCAAGAGTGGACCCTGCACAGCCCCTGCCTCTTGGCAACAGGGAGGGGCAGAGCCACCCGTGAGAATGGGGACAGAGGCCCACTGACCACCAGGACACCCACCGGGAGGGCTGGCTGGACTCGGGCTGACTGACACAGCTTCTGGATGGGCGCTGGATGTACTCAGGGTGCCGTGGGTCCCCTGAGGTGTCCATGAGAACCCAGAGTTAAGTAGGCCACGGGGGAGGGACCAGCACTGAGACGGAGTGGGCAACCTGGCAAGGGCCTGCTGTGGGGACAGGTCTAGGGCCCTGAGGGGGGACACTGTGGGGGCCACAGCTGGGAGGGCCTACCCTCTCCGAACCCTGAAGGGTGTGGTGTGCGAAGCCTCCTGGACTCTACTGTAGAAGGGCCAGCAGTCACCAGGCCCAGCACATGACGCTCAAGCCGCGGGCTCTGCGCGGCCTGGCAACCTCCCAAGATGGTAGGTCAGCCGGGACCTCTGGGGAGTGTCCGAGGAAGACCCCACTGAGGCAGTCACGAGGGATGAATGAATGGGCCTCTGTGGTCCTCAATGGGTCCTTTCATGACTCGCCTCTCGGTGCCTCCCCTGGGGACCGACAGCCAACACTGGCCCACAGGACAAAGCCCGGAGGAGGTCCTTGGAGGGAGAAGTGGTCAGGCGGCTCCCAGTGGATGCAATCTTGGCCTCACCTCGGCCACGAGGCGAACCAGGGGCTTGTGCATCCTTGGAACAGTTATCTCCTACCGGGAAGCCTGCTCATGAGCTTTCCTGCACCCACAAAGCCACGTTCCGTCACGCCGTCCAGCTGCTCGGATATGATCGGCGCAGCTTGCTCACTGAATAAGGACAATGAAAGGCGAAAACCCTGACGGGCACCTTTCCTGGTTTTAAACCACTCAGCGCCCCTTGTTCTGCTCAAACAGCTCCTCTTGGTCCATGTACTGGCCCATGAGCAGACTGAAGGATCCCCGTTCTTCCCAAGGCTCTCCGCAGTTTGTTAGGACCCCCACAGTCAGACACCTTTGAACAGCTCACTGCAGGCTCCTCAACGACCTGTGACATACATGGAGGGCACAGCCTTGCTTGCTGAGAACACTTAACTGATGAAGATCCAAGATGACAGCCTTCTACAACGGGCGATGTCTCAGTGCATGGGAGACAGAACCGCTCACAGCGGGAGCAGCCAGCAACATCATGAAGGAAGGAGAAGAGACTGACGTAGGCAAGGAGGTCATTGTTCGTGGCTCCACCGTCAAGGCCCACAGCAGTCAGGAAATCAGATGGCACACTGCACTGGCAAACCCACCATGGAGAGCCCGGCTGTCCCTGGGAGGATGACTGAGGGGAGCCTCACTTAAGCCAGGTTACTTTCAGTCCTGGGACAACTGGACAGCAAAGGAGGGAGACCAAAGAAGATCCGATGCCTTTGAAGTATGGTGTTGGTGACAAGTACTGAATAGACCACGGACCGCCAGTTTAAATCTACCTGGGAAAAGGTAGAGCTAGAAGCTCCTTAGCAGTGAGGATGGTGAGAGATCAGCTCACGTATTTTGGAACTGTTATTGCGAAGGATCGGACCCTGGGTGTCAGGTTTGCTCAAGGAAGAAGGCCAGTGAGAAAGAGTGTGACCTTCAAAGAGGTGGCTGACACCGTGGCTACAACCACGGGCTTAAAGATAGAAACCTGGGAGGATGGCGCAGCCCCAGGCAGTGTTTACTTCCTGTGCGAGTGGGTCTGGGGTCCACCGGGCAGCACCTAAGAGCAGCAACATTTGGAAGGAGCCTAGTGGCTCTCGAGACCGACCTCCTGCTGACGAAACAAACAGGAAAGTCAGGATCCCCCAGCCCTGTGGCTTGGTGACTCAGTGTCCTGTGAGGCTGGAGGCCCAGCTCCTGGGAGGGGAGGCGGGGTAGGCTCAGCTGCAGGAAGTCCGTGGACAGTGCCTTCTGGCCTATGGTCTCCATGAGGCCAGATTGGCGGGGGGTGGGGGGGTGGCGCCAAGATGAGCTTGGGGTCCTTGGCTGGTTCCCTGTCCTGATCAGGACCGAGTCCAGCTTGTTGGCTAGATGACCAGGTGTTCGGGCCACGCTTCCAGCTCTGTAGTGGCTGCCTAACACCACCTTTCTTCCTCCAACGGAATTCACAGAAGTGGCTCCCAGCTCACCCCACTCCTTACCTGGGTCACCCCCGGTTCCCACCTTGGGGTCCTGGGCCCATTCCCACTAGCTCTTTCTCTATCCAAGAGCGTCTTGCCACCCCACCCCACTAAGCCTTCCCTGACCCTTGGGGGGGAGGGTCCACAAGCCCCCCTCCCCCCAGCACCCTCACAGAGATCCAGTGCCCATTTACCTGATAAGCAAACAGAGGTCAGCGCTTGGACTGCTTGTTGGATGGCGGGCTGCTGGCCCTTGGCCAGCGACACCCCAGCTCAGCCCCAAAGGCCCGCTCTCTGCTCTGGGTTTCTGCCCATCCAGGACTCATGATGACCAGAGAGGCCCTCGCCCAGCAAGACAGGGGACAGCTTGCAGGTACCCTGCACAGGATGGGCACCTGACAGGTAGTCAGTGGTTATTGAACACACACACACATACACACACAAATCTATTGCCACAAATGCTATTCCCACTCATGGCGACCCTCTGAGATGGAGCAGCACTGCTCCTAGGGGTTTCTAAGTCTGCAAATCTTTATAGGAACAGACAGCTTCATCTTCCTGCCTCCGAGCGGCTGGCAGGTGTGAGCAGTTAGCAACCCCAAGCCTCACCCACAACACCACCAGCATTCCCTAATAAACACACAGGGGCTTCAGGAAAAGAAATGGAGAGATCATGGAGTTTGTTTTTGCCCCCGAGCTTTTTGAAGGCCCCTCATGTGAGACTCTGGGGTACCCAGTTGTCAGCACACGCAGAGAACCCCAGCACACCAGAAAGGCACGGGCCCTTTTCCGTCTGCGCAGCCTGTCACGCGTGGAAAGTGCTTTGCAGGCCTCCAGTCACAGCTGTGGCCGCCCTGACAACCCAAGTCACAGATAAGGAACAGAGGCCCTGAGGCCCAGTAGGTTCTTAATGGGAGCCAAGTTCAGTCAACGCCCATGCCTGGGGCCTGCTCCATCTAGGGGTTGTCTCCTGAGTAAGGGTCCCTTTCAGGGAGAGGGGATGCTTCTCCAGGGGGAGCTTCTGAAACCCCCCCCCCCCGCCCCTCTGAAGCAGTTCTGCCTGCAAAACCGCTCCCTAGCACCCACCACTGCCACCACATCACTCCCACCCACTGTTCCCAAGTCCTGTCAGTCTTCCCAGGGAGGCTGCAGCACCCAGCTCCTGCCTCCTTCACAGGCCCCCCTCGCAGTGGGACTTGCTGGGTGCTGGGTTGGTACGCAGGTGAAAACCAAGAACCAGGAGCCACGGCCCCTGCATGCGGCGTGGCCTCCAGCAAGCTGCCAGGTGCCTGAGTCGTGTTGGTGCCCCCGCAGACTCCCATACAAGACTCCACGGGCTGTGCCCTGGCCAGCTAGGTGACCGCCCTGTCACTGACCGCCTCTACTCACCCTCCTCCCGCCTTTACCCTGCTGGCGTGGCAGCATCCCTGACTCCAGAGTCGGACAAGATGGGCACCGTCCACCGGTCCCAGCCACCTTGCTCTACTCTCTCAATCGTCCGTTGTCGTCAAGTCCACCCCGTGTCCAGAGTGCTGCCCAGTCCTACACCATCTTCACGGTGGTCGCAGGGTACCTGGGGCCACCCCTGTAATAAGTGGGGGGGCTGCCTCTTCCAGAAGCTCTGTGATCCACGGGGTTTTCACAGGCTGCTTTTGGGGAGCAGATCACCACGCCTTTCTTCCTGGTCTTAGTCTAGTCTGCTTAGGCTGCTTTACTGTGCTGGCACTTCGAATCCTGGTGGTGTAGCTCCCAGCCTCACGGCTGTAGGCTGACAGGTGGGCAGTGGCTTTATCAGTGGACACAAACACCCAGGAAGAGGTGCTTGGGTCACGTGGGTTCGCTCACCCAACACTTCACACTCTGCTTGGCAAGCCAGGCTCAGAGTGGGGCACCGCTGCCCCCAGCCTCCAGCTGAGGCCAATAGACCCTGTACCCTTCTGGCTCCCTCTCCCACCTCGCTCTCTGCTGAGTCTGGGCCCCTGGCTCCCCGCAGGACACAGAGTAGCTACAAGCTGCACAAAACCTGGGCACATGGCCCAGGGCAGATGCCAGTAAAAGACACCCTTTGGTTGTCTGTCCTCGATAGTATCTGGCCTGTTCCCTCAGGACCACTGACAACGACGGCACCACACAGCCGGCCCATGCCAAGTGTCCGGCTTCCTGCTCCGTCCGCCTCCCCTTTGCATGTCCCGTTGCTGTGGCCATCTCCTTTTCATGCCGCTCCCTCGCGCTCACTTCCAGTCACCAAACCCCTCCATCGACACACTCAGAAACAGCGGCGCCCAGCTCAAAGACGGCAGCAATAGTCCGGTCCCTCATGCCGGCTCCCAGAAGGGCTCCCCAAGCCCTCCTGAGTCTCTCCTCCGGGGTCCACCTGGCGTTGCTTCCAGTCCCCATTGGCATTCCGGCACACCCAAGGTCAACAGGCTCAGGCCTGCCCCAGCTTTGTGGCATCAGCAGAGGCTGAACTGGTTCGCAGCGGTTGAAGACCTGGCGGGAAGCAGCAGAGCCAGCCAGGAAACCAGGGCCAAGTGGTGGCCCTGTGAGGTGCGTGTATGTGGAGACAGCCAACCACAGCCTCCAGCCTCCATGTACCTGACTGCCAGAGGCCCCTGAGCAGAACTGGGCCCCCCTGCACCAGCAGAGGTGACATGACCCACCCCACCTGAGACCAGAGACCCCCTGTGCAGAGGCAGTGATGTTGGTCTGGCTCCCAGCCCTTCCTAGGAGGCCTGGCGCGTCTGTGGCAGCCACTAAATAAAGATGACCTCATCAGGGCCGCCCCGCAGGCTGGCACAGGGTGCCCTGCAGGGATATGGCTCCAAGGGTGCAGCCGCCATGGATGGGAACCGGGGGACCCTGAGGATGCAGCACCACAGGGACCAGGGGACCAGTAGGAGGGGCTGCTGCCTCTTGCAGACAGCCGTGTGTGTGTGTGTGTGTGTGTGTGTGTGTGTGTGTGTGTGTGTGTTCCTGTGCCCCAGTGTCAGGACTTGGCTGGGGAGGGAGTGGGTCTTCATCTCTGCTTTCTCCGTCCCTTCCTGAGACCCTGAGCCCATGTGCACATGGAGCGGTGACCTCCTTGGGGAGTG
>NW_022103898.1:5329246-5330838 GCF_000313985.2 Echinops telfairi | reverse complement strand
CACACACACAGAGGCCTGTCTCTGCTTTCCTCTCCCCATCCTACGGACAGTCCCTTGGGTGGAAACAGCCGTTTCCAAGATTCGAAAGAACATCCAAACGCAAGGGAGTTTACACTGAGCTAATGCAGCGCCTCCACCAACAGGCGGAAATAAAAATGCAAGAGCCCTGCCTCCCTCCTTTTCACGGCACCCTTAACAGCGCCCCAGACTCCCCTGGGCTTTCAATTGAGGCAAAAAAAATACTACTAATAATAAACAATAGTGTATATGTTTATTTATTAACATCTTTCAGCCGTGAGAGAAACCTAGTCCTGCTGCATGTAGCACAGGCCCTGAGCACAGCGTGTGAGACACGGAAAGATGGGGTCGTGGGACCCCACGAACACGTGTGTCTAAGGCTGGTCGGCCGGACAGGGACTGGGGAGTGACTGGCAGGCAGGAAAGCCAGGCCATTTCGCACAGGAAGGCTGGGGGGCAGGGACCAGGCCGGGGTGATTCTGTCTGTAAAATGGGGGGGAACAGGGGTAGTAATTGGTCAGCTGGTGCAGTTATTCAGGGAAAGCAGCATGAGTAGGGGTCTGGGAAGCTGGAACTGCATTCCCATGTAACCCAGACAGGGTCCCGGATGAGAATGGCCACTGCCCAGGTCACTGACTGGGCTCAGCAGCCTTCCTGGACAGCTTCATGGAAGGACTCCGTTACACTGGGGGTGGGGTCAAGTGCACACCACCCTGGCAGCTGGTGCAAAGGCCCAGGAACAGGAAGCTGAGGACACGTTTGGATTGATCACACCTTGAGGCAAAACAGACCCTGGCAATTTCCTCCTGGGGACCCTTCAGCACACCACGGGGGCACTGGCAGCTGTGACCCAGAAAAGGGTCTTCCAGTACATATCAAAATGTGAAAAAACGTATGCTTCCATTGTACTGCAGTGTATTGAGCGTGCACTAGTACTGTGGGAAAGTTTGAAGTAGGGTCATCTTTATTGAAGCTCAACACACAGAGACGCGCGGTGAGCACAATGGGAGCCAGCTGCTGGACTCCACGGCGTGGAGTTGCCGCACACCTTCAATGTGTTTATAAACACACACACCACACCAATGAGGCGCAACGAAACAAGGGTCACCTGTGTGGTCACCATGCTGTATCACAGAGTGGGGTGGGGATACAAGGAAACAGCAGCACATGGAGAGGGCCGCTGGCTGCCAGGCCCCTGGGGTGCAAACCTTCAATCTGTAAAAACTCCTGTTTAAAAAAAATAAAAAGGCCGCAGAATGGGGTCCCCCGGATGAGTGGGGAGCCATGGGGCCTCTGGGCTCCCCACTCAGCAGGCAAGTCCTGTCCCAGGAAGAGAGCTCTCCATCAGGAAAGCAAGCCGGGCCAGGGCTCGATAGGGCCCCGGTCCAAAGTCTCCTCACGGCTGGCTCCTTGAGAGTGGGAGTGGGGGTGGGTAAGCAGACACAACAGTCGGGTGCCCTCTGTTCTGTACCCTCTGGGTAAATGTTTCTCCTCTAGGGGGGTAAGGAGTCCCTGAGTGCTGCAAACAGCAGCACGCCGCAAACCGGGAGGTTGGAGGTTCAGGTCTACCCCAG
>NW_022103898.1:5326187-5328679 GCF_000313985.2 Echinops telfairi | reverse complement strand
TCTGCTGCCTGTCGGGTGACTGAGTCAGGACAGCTCGATGGCGCCTCCTTCACAAAGAAGCATCAGCCCGGATGGTGCAGCGGTTAAGCACTCTGATGCTAGCCGAAAGGTCAGTGGTTCCAGCCCACTGGCTGCTCTGAGGGAGAAAGACGCAGCACTCTGCCATGGAAACCGGCCGGGGCAGCTCTGCTCTGGCCGTGTGGGGGTGAGTGGCTATGAGTCAGCATGGACTTGATGCTCCGGTGTTTGGTTTGCTTTGGGACTTTGAGCACCGGATACTGCCCGCCTGCCCCTGCCGTCCACCCGTGGTTTGCTGGGCTCAGCCGGCCAGCTGGAGCGCAAGTCTGTCCCACTGGCACTGACAACAGAACCCAAACCCTGAGGCCACTTCACGCCAGGTGGCCAGTCACCCAGGACCCCTAGCAGGAGAGGGGACCCCAGCGCAGTGCCCAGCCTCAGGAGACCACCCAGTCACGCACGCCCTCCCAGGCCCCGCCCCATTTCACAGAACATCGAGGGTTTCAGCAACGTGGAAACGGTTGGAGGAATTCTCAGGAAAAAAGTGGAAGGAACCATTTTTCCGTCGGGCATCAAGTGTCGGTGGAAACTGCCTCTCAGAGATGGGCATGCCTTGAGGGCGCCTCTCTGGGCAGTGGGGAGGGTGGGTGGAGTTTTCTTCCCTCTCCTCATACTTCCTAGTTTTCAGTGATGTGCGTGCTCTGAAAGGGGGGAGGAGGGGGTGCTGGATGATTTTTTACAGGAAGTGACTCTGCCCGGGGCCTTGGGCCCCCACCTGCCCCGAGGATGAAGTCGGAGCTCCGGTCCTGGAGGCCACTGCCGGCCGACCCCTAGCCACTCAGGAGGACAGAGTCTAACAGGGTGTTGCAGGCTGTCTGCTTTATGGGGGAGTGCATGTGGGGCTGCGGGCTCGGCGTTGGGCTGCTAACCACAAGGTCGTGGTTCAAACCCACCAGCCAATTAGAGGGGAAACGCTGACCCAGGCTGGGTCTGTTTACGGACTAAGCGCAGCTCGACTCTGTCCCAGACGCGGCGCTGGGAGTTGGGATCAACTGGGTGGCAGTGGGTCTGCTTTTGTTGTGCTGAATGGCAGGAACCTTAGTGGCGCTGTGAGTTATGGGTTGGGCTGCTCACTGAAAGACTGGTGTTTCAAGGCCACCAGTCTCAGAAACTCTATACGCTGTCGCTGTTATGTTGGCTCCACTCCATGGTTCGTGTTTGACTTCACAGTTAATCTTTACAGAGGCCAGGCCTGTCTTTCTCCCCGGGAGGAGCTGCTGGTGGGTTTGAACTGCCAACCTCCTGGTCTACAGCGGTGTCCTAGACCACTGTTCTACCAACCAGGCCTGTTTATAAATAAGGCCGGGAGCTCAACAACACAGGGTGACCTAAGCCCTGGGCAGAGGAAGGTGGGGGTGGGGTGGGGAGATGAGCCCCACAAAGCTGTTCAGGCCGACCAGCCCCTCCCGGTCCTGCAGGGTACCGCGACCAGGTTCCTCGGGACAGGCTGCCAGCTGGCCTCGAACTGCCCCAGCCCCTCTGTTGGACAGAGGCTGAAACCAGCCTTTAAAAATAGACCCAGGAACCGAAAGTGCCACCGCTCCCAACGGTCACACTTCCTCCTGGCCGCTCTGGCCCAGGACGGCCCTGCCAGCCTGCAGGCTGAGGGCCCGTCAAGGTCCCTACAAGACTCACTTGTGGCGTGACCTTGGGGGCAGGCCAGTCTCCTTCCTAACAGGTGGGGCGGCCAGCTCTGCCCTGCTCTGTGCCGGGTCTCAGACCCTCCCCACCTCCAGCCGCCATGTGACGGGGCATTGCTCACCCACAACATACAAGAGCCAATGATGCCTTCCCAGCCGGTAACTTCTCTCACACAGACCCCCACAGTCCCTGGGGGCCTAGCCCTGCTTTTCACCACCACCACCACCCCGCCCACCCCCAACTCTCCACCCCCACTGTGTGACCCTCACACCATCCTGTAGACGCTGTGCCAGTCTACAAAGGCTGTGGGGAGTGCCATCCACCATCCCTCCCTTCCCTTCCAACCTGAGACCTCCGTCCAGGGTGGCACCTGAGAGGCCCCAGCTGGGAGTCCAGCTTGGTCACTTGGCTGACTCACCCGAGCTGTGGGAGGTGGGAAAGACTGGAGACCTGGGTGTGGACAGTGGCCTCTGGGCAAGTCCTCCAACTGGGCCACTCAAGAGGCAGCACCACACCAGGCCGCTCCGGCCTAGCCTCCCAACTTCCCATGAGTCCCTCACTGTCCCCATCTTCCTCTGCCCAGCCTGTGGTCCTTCACACAGTTTCCTTCTCTGTGCCCGTCCCCCATACTCCAGGCAACCAGGCACACCTGGGACCTGCAGGGCAAGCTGCACGGGGCAGGGAGGGCAGGTCTGGGTCAGGGCCAAGCAAGCGCCTGGTCTGCAGCCTCTGCCCAGCCCAGCCAGCTATGTGAGGGCACGTGACTTCCTCTC
>NW_022103898.1:5322199-5326026 GCF_000313985.2 Echinops telfairi | reverse complement strand
CTGAGCAGCAGCCTGGCTGTCGGTCCGTCTGTCCATCGGACAGGTGGATTTATTCTGTCTGGTAGAGGTTTGGTGCTGTCGCCCTTGGGAGGTGCCGGCGAGTTGGTCCCAACCCATAGCGAGTCACGGAGGAAACACCGCCCCAACGTCCTCACAGTGGCTCCTGTGTTGGAGCCCTCTGGTGGTCTGCGGTGTACCCCAGACTCACACCAGCACCCTCTTTGGAAGACATATTTTCTGCTTGGCTTTTCCTTACAGCGTCTCACTCACTGGCCCCGCGTGGGAGATGCTTAATCATGCCCCTCAAGGCAGAGTGTAGGAGACATGCCTTTCACCCTCCATGCCTTTCACTCCCCCAAGCCTGGGAGGTGGGGTTCCTTATTCACCCTCATTCCAGGTGTCTGCAGCCCACATCTGGCCGCTTGGCTCCCCCCCACCTCCGTGGGAAACAGAGCACAGGAAGACAGTGTAAAGGATTCAACCTTTATTCTCAAATATTAAGCTTGGCAGGCTGGGTTTCTGGGGTGGAGGGAGGCCTTCACCCCTGTGAGTTGAAGGTGAGTCCCAATCACATTCTCATGGTCAATATCGTTCCCCACTATATCCTCCCGTAATAGTAATGCCTTAAAGTTACCTCTTACAAGCACATGGCTGATTGCTATGTAGCCGGCAGCTCTAACTCTAGGAGCAGATACTTGCTATCCCCCTTACCTGCCCCCAGCACTGGTGTTAGGTTACTCCTCCTGTGAACTCAGGGGTCTTCAGGGTTAGGATACAGCCCACTTTGTTACATATGTGGTTACCTGTAATTAGGGGAGCTTACACGCTCTAAGAGTTTATAAGCCTTTGCTGGAAATATATTCTCTCTGCTCGGACGTGGCTACAGAAGTCATGGCAGCGGAGGTGAGCCCTTACATGCTTTATTTTGTCTGATGTCTCTTTACCCCTCAATTACACAACCACTCCCTTGGACCCATTCAACTGTGGGGGCTGTTACTCCCCACCCCCCACTCCCACCCCGGGGTCACAGGCCACCCAGTATTACAGAAACTTCAAGTGATGGCACTCCAGGGTCCTGCTAGGGGTAGCCACCACCCCTGTAGTTCTAAGTCAGTTTTACTTTCTCTAACAATTACCTCTAGAGAGCCCTGGCTACACATTGGACTGTTAACTGCAAGGTCGGCAGTTTGAAACCACGAGCCGCTCCTCGGGAGGAAGACGAGGCTTTCTACTCCCATAGAGTTAGTGTCTCGGAAATGCACAGGGATAGTTCTACGCTGTCCTATAAGGTCACTGTGAGTCAAAATCCACCTGACGGCAGGGAGTTTGGTTTGGAACAGGCACCTATGGGTGGCCATACAACGAACTTTATCCACAGTTCAAACTCACCAAGTAACTCCAGCAGGAGCTCAGGGGAGGAGGCTGCTGGCAGTTAATTCTGAGAAGTTTCTGGCAGGTGAAAACCTAAAGGGTTGTGCACCCTTCTGGACACCAAAGCCCCATGATGGGGGCCCCCTGGAACTAGCCCTTTGTGCCTCCTCCTGGGTGTCCTCTCGGCTGTCATGACACAGTGCTCCGGAGTCTACTCGCGGCTCTAGCGAATTCTTGAACCTGGCAGAGCAGTGGGAACCAGCAGGTGCAAAGAGAGAGGGGGTTCTGGGAAGCCCCCCAGCTTATGTCTGCATCCCGAGTTCGTGGTATTATGATTAGAGCCGTCAAGTCGGTTCTGACTCACAGCGACCCCGTGTACAATGGAAGGAAGCGCTGCCTGGTCCTGTGCCGTCCTCACCATGGTTCTTATATTTGAGCCCATTGTGGCCCCGCCACTCACCTGTCACCGTGTCCTACTGTGGTGGCTCATGTGTCGCTGTGATGCTGTGAAGCTATGTCACTGGCATTTCACATACCACAGGATCGATCACTCAGCGTGAACCGGTTTCAGCAGAGCTTACAGACCAGGAAGAGACCAGGAAGAGGGCCTTGGCTGCAGAGGGCTTAGCCACTGACAGCCTTATAGTTAGAATGGACACACTGTCAGGTATTAAAAACCTAATGAGGAGGGCTAACAGGTCAGATGCGAGGGTGTTTCAGAGACCCCCATTGCTTGCAGCCGGCATCTGAGCTCCGGGACAAAATCAGGAGGGCTAGGCCCTTGAACTTGGGGGTTCCAGCCTGGCCTGGTGGGCGGGGTCAGAGGAGGCGGTGCTGCACGGACAGGTGGTACCAGGAGTAAACTGAAGGGATTGGCTCACCTGGGGCACCTGGCTTCTATCCCCTCTGTCCCCCACCACCCACCCCCACACCGGCTTTCAACCTCACACCAACATGGGCGGGCTTGGTGAGGGCGAACAGCCTTTCCACTTGGGGCCCCTCAGGAGGGCCTTGGGGCACAAGAACGCCCAGCATGACCTGAGTTATAATTCACCACCACCGACACCTCAGGAGCAGCATTAGTTCACAGGTGCAAGGCGTTGGGAACAGCAGGTGTCTCGGCTGCGAAGTAGCAATGTCTGCGTGTGACCCAGTCTGCATGGGGCTGGGTGGGTTCAGTGGCCACAGGTGTTGGGGGACCAGTCTGTGGGTCCCTAGTTAAGCTCTCTCCTCTCAGCAAATCAAGCTTCTCTACCAAAGAGATGGGCGTGGCAGCAACCAAGTCTTCCCTTGAGCCTGAACCCCAGCATCCTTGGCCTTCCACACTCTCCACAGAACAAGAAATGAAATCTTCTCCATACTGGCTATATGTCAGCTGACCACCTGCTCTGTGCCAGGCCCAGGCCACAGACAGTGACCATGACACCATCACCATAAGGGACAGGTGGCCTGGGGGTGGGGAGGTAGGCTCCCCTCCCTCTCCAGGGCTGCTACAGGTGGCTCTTCTTCCCAGGGAAAGGGGCGGGCTCAGCAAGGCAGAGTGGCTCAGGGTGGAGGGGGAAGGCTGGCTTGGCGTCAGACTGACCACAGCCATCTCCGCTGGGTCACTTCCCCACTACTCATCCCTAGGGAAGTCACTTGCCTCTTTGGACCCCAGGCTGCTCACTAGTGAAACAAAGAGAACATTCTAGCAAATACTAGGGTCCACCATGGCTCTGGTGGTGGAGTGGACTATGTGTTGGGCTGCCCACCGCAAGGTCCTTGGTTCAAAAGGACCAGCTGCTCCACAAGAGAAAGACGATGCTTTCTGAGCCCATAAAGAGTCACAGTCTCAAACCCCACAGGGGCAGTTTCTCCCATGTCCTATCAGGCCTCTATGTCCACTCAATGGCAGCGAGTTTTTAAGTGAGCCCATGGCTGGAGGTGACTGCAGAGTCAAGAAGGCAGCCTGGAGCAGGTGGTCCCTCAGCCCCCTCCCCATCTCAGCCATCTGTGCCAGGTGACAGGTGGGCCTGCCTCACTGGCAGGCAGCCTGGCACACCAAACGCACTCCAAGAATGGCCGCGTGGATGAATGAATGAGAACCCTTGGATTTCTGCTCAAAACCAAGTGGTGATACCTTTTCAGACCAGAGTAGCCAAAGTCCTTTTCCCAACCCCACTTTGTAAGCAACACCGAGTCCCCACTTCAGGAAAGACCCACTCCAGAGACAGGCTGGGCTGAGACCTGGCCAGCAATAGGAAGTGTCCACTCCTCAACAGCCTCTTACAAGGGGCATTCCGATGCTGATGCTTGTGTTCTCTAGGCCTGCGGGGCGGGGCCTGCTAAGGGCGGGGCGAGACTGACCCTGCTCCACAGGGACGGGGGTGTAAGTGCCCTCTTCAGTCCCCCCCCCACCAGAGGGATGAAGATGGGGTGTGGGGGTGCCTCTTGGTGGCATCTCTATGGCTGGTGTT
>NW_022103898.1:5321217-5322099 GCF_000313985.2 Echinops telfairi | reverse complement strand
GGCTGATAATGTGGTATGAAGTCATTCCGGTGGAGAAGGGAGGGGTCTTTTCATGGAGAGAATGACAAACCAGGCTGCAGGGGAGGGGGCTCCGCCCCCGCACGCATCAGTCAGGAACCATTACCTCACACCCGGCCAAGCCCAGACCCACCCCCACCTGCAGCCCAGCCCTCCGAACAATATGGGGGGGGAATCCTTTTCCCACCCCCAGCTCCATCTGTGACTGGAGGCCTCCTTAGGTCGTAATCTCACCCACTCCGAGAAGGGCAGGTTCAGGGGGCAAGGCCCAACAGGTCCCCATTAGTCCACGGACTGGGGTGCGGGGGCGGATGGATGGGTTCACGAGGACAAAGGCTTCCACACCTGAGACACTGACTCCGTGTGAACCAGGCCCTGCCTTGCTGAGGTCGCCGGAATCCCAGCCCACGCTGCCTGCAGGGCGCTGAGGGCCCCCAGGAGGGTTTCCTGGAGGCAGAGGGGGGCTGACACCCGAGGGAGGGGGCAGAGACCCAGCGAGGCGCCTGGATTCACAGCCAGATGGGACACGGAGAAGGGGGCTGGGGGTGGCCCAGTCACAGTGACCCGCACGGAGACACACACTCGGCCGTGGAGGCCGCACCTTCTCGGCACCTTCCCGGCTAGGCTCGGGGCCCTGCGGATCCCGCCGACCTGATTCACTAGACCCGAGCCGGGATTCACTCGCCCAGCGCAGCTCGCAGACCCCGGACAGCAGCCGGCTCCCATCGGCGGAGCCCGCAGCCCCCGACCGGCCTCGCTCACTGAGTCTACAAACCTCAGACGACAGCCCCAAGCACGAGCCCGCAGACCCCAAACCCGGTCTGGTCCCAGGCACCGAGCCCGGGACCCCGTCCCCCGCCCGGC
>NW_022103898.1:5309416-5319190 GCF_000313985.2 Echinops telfairi | reverse complement strand
ACTTGGCATTGGGCCGCTAACCACAAGGTCAGCTGTTCAAACCTACCACCGGAGAAAGATTTCGTTCTGGAACCCCTATGTGACAGGGTTACTATGAGTCAGAATTGACTCGATGGCTGTGGATTTAGGGCCCAAAGACCAGAATCTCCTTAGCCTTAATACTCTGCTGGTCTATAGATAAGGAGCCTGGTGGGTTATTTGTTAAACTTTAAGTTAGCAGTCCAAAACTACCAGCCACTCCGAGGGAGAAGGATGGGGGTTTTCTATTCCCGCTCAGAGTTACCGTCTCAGAAACCCACGGGCATTTCTACCCTGTCCTATAGGGTCACTATGAGTCAGCATCGACTCGAGGGCAGTGAGTTTTGGAGTCTGGGGAACATTGGTTAGGCACTCAGCTGCTCTCTGGGAAAGACATGGTGATGCCTTCCTGTAAAATGTCCCATGGGGCAATTCTCCTCTGTCGCACGGGGTCACCCCCAGAAGTCTAGAGTGGACGTCCAACTGTTGATCTTTCCTCACTGGTCTATCAATGCCCAGCCCCATGGTGGGCCGGTGAGCTAATCACTGGGGAAGCATTCCAAGGGTTGGGTCCAAGGTTCTTCCTGAAAACCCCTTTAAAAACCTGCTGCTGCGTGCCTGCAGCTTCCCATCCCGGCTTCTCCTATGACTCACGGTTCTCCTTTGCCTGGTTCCCTACTCCTCAGCCTCATTTTCATCTGCAAACTGAAATCCGACCGTGCCCTCCACACCAGGCTTTCTCACCTGCACCAAAGGGAGCGGGACTTCCACTACTTCCACTGCTGCCTCGCTTCACCCACCTGCCCAGGGACCCAAATGGTTCATTGAAAGGCTGGCAGGTCAATCCACCAGAGGCTCCGAGGAAGAAAAGCCTGGGGATGGGCTTTGGTAAAGATGGCAGGGATGGAGCAGTACCACACGGTCACACTGGCCCCTTTGATCAGAGTCAACTGGAAGGTACCCAGCAGCCACCACCCCCTACAGCACTGGACTGGGCCCACCTGCTGAAAAGGTAGGGAGGCCACCTGGCCATGTCTACCAGCCGGCCTTTCCCTACCCTCCAGCCAGCCCCTTTCCTCCTATCTGCCATGCGCACAGTTTTCTCACCTTCCGTTCAGATGGCCAGGAAGTCTACCCTCAGCAGCACCTTTCTCTCCCAAAGAAGAGCCCTGATGACATTCCCGGAGCCCTGCAGGCATAGTGGGTTACAAGTTAGGCTGCTAACCGCAAGGCCAGCAGTTCGAATCTACCAAGTGCTCCCCAGAAGAAAGATGAGGCTATCTTTCCCATAAAGAGTTAGTCTCGGAAACCCACAGGAGCAGTTCTATACTGTCCTATAGGGTCACTGTGGCAGTGAGGGTTTTTCCCTTGACATTCCTGGCAGGGGCAAGGGTGAGGTGTGGAGAGAATCCAGATTCTTACAAGCTGAACTCAGGGATGCTGTGGGTTCAGTTCCAGACCAAACTCATAACAAAGTATTCCCTTAAAGCCAGCCACACGGGTTTCTTTGGTGGCCCAGTTCCTATAAAAGTGATGTTGACACTACACTGTAGTCATGGGGCGTGTGATCACTTTATAAAAAGGTTTGAACTGTGATAGGAATGACCTACGTGAACACAGAAACAGGAAGTGAGCTTTCGCTGTTGAAAAATGGAGCTGAAAGGCTTGCTCACCCCAAGGTGTCTAATTGTTGTTGTTAGGTGCTTTGATCACTTTGATTAGATTCTAACCCCAAGACACGGGGATGGAGTGGGTGGGGGAATGATGATGCAGGGGTGGAGGGAGGGGCACGTTCAGTAGCCCCCTTGCGTTTCCAAAGCTCCAATTCCTATGCAATCAGACTGCCACAGCTGTCTCCTATGCAGTAGCTGGTGGGTTCAAACCGCCAAACTTGCAGGAAGTAGCGCAGCACATAACCAGACACTTTCAGAAGCCCTTTGGTCATTCACTTTAAAAGTGGGCCACTTCCTATACAAGCAGTGTCGGTATCACACCGAAGGAAACGAACAATGACTCACTCACTCTCACTTCTTGTCATCGAGTTGATGCTGACTCACAGTGACCCTAGAGGGCAGGATAGAACCACCCCTGTGGGTTCCTGAGACGATCACTTTATGGGAGCAGAAAGCCTTATCTTTCTCCCAAATAGTGGCTGGTGGTTTCAAACTGCCGACCTTGTGGTTAGCAGCCCAACGCATAACTACTATGTCACCAAGGCTCTGACAACCCATTAGTCCCTCTGAGCCTGAGACACAGCCAGCGTTTCCCCTAGCATCACGAAAGCATTCTTTGCAGCCGGAGGTCGGATCGGCGTCAGAATGCTCTTTCCAAAACCCAAAGATCTGAGTGCCCCAGTTTCCTGTTTCTAGTCCTTTGCAGTCTCTCCCTCCTGGGACACAGGCCCAAGTCCTGGCCTGAAGGTCAAATGGCCTCCAGGCCCCATATCTTTCTCCTGTCATTCCCTACCCTCCTGCCCATTGGCCCTCTTTAGCCTTCTCAGGAGGCCATTGTCCTTGGAGCTACTGAACCTTCATGTCTGCTGATTCCCCCATCCGGAACCTTCTTCCAGCCCCTGTCAGCCATCATGCTCCAGGGAGGCCTCCAGGAACCCCCAAGCCAGGTCTAGCTCCTGTCTCATCTGCTCTCCTGGGGCCCTGACCCCTGCTTGTCCTTCAGCACCCCCACCTCCATTCACAGCGACCCATTCCTGGGGTGACTCCATGGCTGTCTGCTCCCCTCCAGGCAGGGCTCCCCTTGAGCATCCCGTATCTGTCTGGTCCACCACGATGGTCATCCGGAGTGAACACAGAGCGAGTCCTGGCTGTTGTTAAGTGGTATCAAGTCACTTCCAACTCACAGTAACCCAGAGTGAAACACTGCCCAGTCCTTCACCCTCCTCTCACACGTTCTCATGTTCAAGTCCACGGCTGCAGTCCCTTTGTCAATCTGTGTCATTGAGGGTCTTCCTCCTTTTATGATGACCCCTCACTTCACCAACCACGATGCCTTTCTCCAGGACTGATCTCTCCTGACAAGACGTCCAGAGTACATAAGACAACGTCTTGCCGTCCTTCCTCGGAAAGAGCATTCCAGCTGTGCGTCCTCCAAGACAGGCGTGTTTGTTCTTCTGATGGTCCATGGGACGTTCATGAGCTGCACATAGTAAGCGCTCAGTAAGCACACACTGAACCAGTCGGTAAATGAGGACCTGGCTGGGCAGAGGTGGAGTTGATGGCATTGGGTGTGAACCCCCCAGGGATGGGGACAGCATAGGGCACTGTCCAGTGGGTATCAGGGAACACTGACCATGGATATGGCAGAAGTCACAGCCCAGTGACCTTCTCTGGACACTGTGCCGTCCTGACTGCTGTGTGCTGTGGCAGCGAGGGACAGACAAGGTCGCAGAGTGGTGTCCCTTTAAGGAGAAAGAATGAGCTCATCTTCCCTGGCAGACTGATACAGAGGTGACCTGGGATGTGGGAATGCTGGGGCTGGGATAGAGGGAGGAAAGCACAGGTGGGAACAGTGCCAGGGGAGGGTGGGGACAGAGAAAGGGATTGTAGAGAGCCAGAAACTAGAGCCAGTGCAGCCTCACTGATTGGGGTCGCTGGCATACTGCACGCAACCCCACCCCCACCCCTGCCCTGAGCCTCAGTTTCCCCATCAGTGCAAGAAAAATGGATGTCCCTAGCCGCTGAACCAAGTGTCTAATCTCCTGTCCCCTGCTTCTGGACTCCATTAAAAAAAATGCTGTTGTTGTAAAGTCGATTGGACCCCTGGGAACCTGGTGTTACAAAGTAGCGCTGCCCCAAAGGGTTTTCTTGACTGTAGTCTTAAGGAAAGAATCTCTGGTGGTGCAGTGGTTAAGTGCTGGGCTGCTAACCAAAAGGACGATGATTCCAACCCATTGTTGCTCCTCCGGAGAAAGAAACCCTATGGGGCAGTTCTAGTCGGTCGAATAGGGCCACTAAGACCTATAGGGTCACTAGGAGTCAGAATCAACTCCGCGGGGATGGATGGGTTTTCTGGGTAATCTTAACAGAAGGCGACAGCCAGGCCTATTCCTGCAGTTAATAGGTTAATAGCCTAATTCCTGCAGTTTGGCTAGCCAAACTCAAAATGTTTAAACCACCCAGGGGACCGACACTCCACAAAGAATAAGAACACACTAAAATGAGGCCTTCTGATGGACTTGGTATGAAGACAAGTATGCCAGTGTAATATTTTAAATGCCAGAAGACATTTTTATCTGCTAAACAGTTCGTTCTTTCCCTTCTGATTTAAAAACCAAAAAAAACCCACCAAAGTCAATTCTGACCCATAATGAAGCCCGTGGGGTTCCAAGGCAGAGATACTGGGGGCTTCGAACCGCCGACCACGCGTGTCTCAGCCCAACACTACAGCACCCAGGCGGGGCTCCTCTCAGATTTAAGGAGACATTGGGTAATTCTGATTTTACAAGGCTCCACCCCCCGGTGGGCACACCCTCCCGGAAATACTCCGGCGCACAGGGAGAGTGAGATCCGCCAGGGGGCGTCCGGCGCCAGCGAGCCGCCGCTTCGGCCATGCGCTCTGGCGGAGCCCTCGGACGCGGGGGCTCGAGCCCCGCGAGCCCCGCGAGCCCCGCGAGCCCCGCGCCGAGGCCCGCTGCTTCCCTCCCGCATCGGGCGCGGCCTCCTCGGCCAGGCCAGGCGCGCGCCGCCTCCACGCAGCCCTCCGGGTGCAGGCTGGGCACAGCCCTGGAGCACTGCTCCTTTCCTTCTGCGAGAGCAGTGGACAGCCGTTCCCGGGACAGCGATGGGTTGGAGCACTCCACCAGGGATTGTTTTTGTCTCGTGAACAAACCTGAGAGCTGGGTTCCCCACGCAGCTTTCACCCTGGTCATTGTAGTGGAAGCCCTGCTCTGGTCTCCCCACCACTCCTTGTTGGGGTCTGAGTGACCCGGGATGCCCAGTGTCCTGACCCCTGCCTATGACTTTTAAGGGTTAGTTATTTGCTTCCAGGGCAGTAGGGAAGTTCCTTACCTAGCCGTTCCCCAGTGGAGGGTGTGGGGTGTGTGTGTGTGGGGAGGTGGCCTGGAGCACCCCGGGGGCCTATCTATCACCAGGTGACAAATGCCATTGCCTGCGCCCTTGGCCTCCACCTGCCATCCCCAGGTAAGTGATCGATTGAGGTGGGAGGGGAATGGCTAGTGAGGACTGTGTTTATTTTCTTACAACTAGTAAGTTAGAGAGAGTCCTGGTGGCCTGCAACCACAAGGTCAGTGGTTCAAACCCACCAGCCACTCCTGGGGAGACAGGTGAAGCGGTCTGCTCCCACGGGGTTGTGCAGTCGCAGAAACCCGTAGTGACTGTTCTGTTCTATTCTGTGAGTTGATAGTGATCAACTGCAAGGCAGTGGGTTTGGTTTGAGTTTTAATAAATTTTTGAGAGTCCCAGTGATCACTATTCAATCCTATTCTCACTCCCTCCTCCTCTGGGGCCTCTCAGAGAGAGGCAGGGTGGAGGATGGTTTTGGAAAAGCCGCCTATAGACTTGATGAGAGAACACCCCAGAGGAGCCCGGAGGTGTAGTGGTCACACATTGGGCTGCTAACCACGAGGTCAGCAGTCTGAAACCACCAGCTGCTCCACAGAAGAAAGATGAGGCTCTCGACTCCCATGAAGGACAATCTCAGAAACCCACAGGGGCAGCTCCACTCTGTCCGACAGGGTCGCTGTCAGACTTGATGGCAGAGTTTGGTTTGGAGTAGAACACCCCACCCCACTCCCAGGGTCCCCCAAGATGGCCTCAGGGCACACTGGGCATGGGTGGCTCATGACACCGACAGCGATGAGACCCCTGGGTTCAAGTCCCAGCTCCACCTCTCACGAGCTGTGTGTGGCCTTGGCTAAGCCCATGAACCGATAGCACTCTCCCATCTTACAGATGGAGACACTGAGGCAGGGAGAAGGGCTCTCTCCCCTTCCCCATCCCGCCTGCTTAGACAGGTTCTTGGGATGATTAAAAAGGGTCTGCCCACAGGTCAATCCAAGGAGATGCTAGGGTGGGCTGGGGGTGGGGTGGCTTTATTGAGCATAGTAGTCAGGCCTGTAGATACAGTGTCACCTGTACGGATGGGGGATGGGGTGGAGTTTGGCCCCAGGACAGTCAGCTCAGCCTTGTCAGGCTTGCGGCCACTCCCTTCCTTCCCACCCTTGTCCACTCCCTCTGCCTTAACCGGAAGTTCCCGGGAAGAGGGGAGGGCTGTAGAGGTGATCATGTGGGAGGGGCCTTTCTATCCTCCTCCTGTGGGGGCTCTTCCCTGTGGCATGGGGTCACAGGTCCTGATTTGAGGCGGCAGGCACACAGATCTGCGTAGTGAAGGAATGCATGAATGGAAAATGAATGAATGAATAAATGAATTAGCATGTCTGGGGCGGTGTCGCCCCAGGGCTACGGCTCAGGGGCCCACATGCTGGCTTTCCCACTGACCAGCCAGGTGATGCTCTGAGCCCAAGCATCTCCTTTTGCCCTGCCCCACCCCATGTCCTGCTTGAAGGGAGAAAGCACTGACCCGGGCCCCACAGCCTAGAGCACCACTAAGGCTGGACCCCAGAGGCCCCAAGCCCCAGAAGGGGTTTCTTCCGGCCCACTTTTCCACCATTTTCCTGAGACTCCCCCTTGCCCGCTGTCTGGGATTAGACAAAGGGACCTTCCTTGCTGGCCTCACCTCGCCCTTCCAGATGGGACGAGCCAGCCCTGCTCTCTGCATGACGAGGGAAGGGCTGGTGGGAATGTGAGGAAGTGAAAACGCTTGTCCAGGACTGGCAGAGAAGGTCCCCCCTCTGCTGGGGAAGCATGCTTGGTCATTTCCTCAAAGGGTTACCTATGGAGGGATATGGATTGTAGTGGAAGCACATGAAATCTATGGGAAGTCGTGAATTCCTAAGAGCGACAGTTACCCTCTGGCTGACATGCTCCAGGATTTCATTGACCCAGGCCCACAAATCAACACTCAGGGCAACAGCAGAAACAGGCCAACTCACAGCGCCCCTGTAGACAGGGCAGAGCTGCCCCACGGGTTTCTGAGACTGAACCCCTTGATGGGAGTGGAAAGCCTCATCTTTCTCCTAAGAAAGTGGCCCATGGTTTTGAACTGCTCATGGGGCCCTTGCGTGAGATCAGAGGGTGGGAGGAGTGAGCTTGGGTCACAGGCTGAACCCACGGGCCACTCCAGGAGCCACCCCTGGTTCCAGTAAACACTCTCCTTGCCCTCGGAGGCCTGGGGGTTCTCAGCTTAGGTGAACCCCTAGTCATTGGTAGATGGGGTGTGCAAGAACGGGGGCTCAGGACGGATAGGTTGAAACAGGAGGGAACACACAACCCCAGGGCAGTGTCACAAAAGACCAGTGTGTCCCAGACAGGGAGGAGGATCCTACCGCATGTGCACAGGGCTCAGGCTCGGGCTTGGGAGTGGAAATGGGTATGAACACCAGGTTGCAAGCTCACCCTGCTGGGACCATGCTAGGCAGTTGGACCCAGCTCTTCTCTCCGGCTTCCATCTTCCCACCAGTCAAATGGAGCTGCTGCAGTGTCCATAAACGCCCCCTCTAGCTGGGCTGGGCAGTGCTGGACAGATGTGGGTAGAATCAAAGCCAATGGGGGCCCAGACCCACACGTGTCCCTGACCCCACCCTTGAAGAATCACTCAAAACACAGACTCTGTAGAGTGTTCACGGAACTGGCAGCCTGGGACGGGGTCCAGGTCCCAGGGAACCTGCCCCCAGCAGTGAGACTCAGTTCTTCTTGGTGATGTAGTGGTTAAGAATTGGGCTGTGTGTGACCAGCAAGGTCAGCAGTTTGAAACCACTAGCCTCTCCATGGGAGAAAGATGGGGCTTTTTACTCTTGTAAACCAAGTCTTGGAAACCCACAGGGGCAGTTCTATCCTGTCCTATAGGGTTGCTATGAGTCGGCATCAACTCCATGGCAGTGAGTGAGACAAATGGGGGAGTAGGAGCTCTGGGTGGCACAGTGGGTTACACAATGTTGGGCTAACTGCAAGGTCAGCGATTCGAATCTACCAGTTACTCTGCAGGAGAAAGATGAGGCTCTTTACCCCTGTAAAGAGTTATAGTCTCGGAAACGCGAGGGAACAGTTCTTCTCTGCCCTGCAGGCTCACTATGAGTTGGAATGAATTTGGTGGCTTTGAGGAGAAGGGGGTGATGTTGGCTATCACCCCGAGTTCTGCAGGGAGGGGGATGTGAGGGAATTGGAAAAGCTGCCCGTGCCCCCACATTCTGGGCCTGTGCTCCTTCTCCAGGGGTGACGGGGTCAGGGGTCAGTGGGGCAGAGGAGGACAATCCTGAGCCTGCAGAGTCTAGATCTCTGCGATCAGGGCTGGTGCCTAACCTGGGCCTCATTCCACAGGTGGACAAACCAGTCTGCTGGCGCTTAACCAAGAGGCCTCGCTTCCCGCAAGGTTGGAGAGGCTGGACCCGAGACCGCCTCCCGGGCTGCCCCGCTGTACTTCTCGGTGACCTTGGCAGGGGCTCCAGGGCTTCTCAGGGGTACCCAACCCCCAGGTCTGCCTTCAACCCCTCCACTCAGTACCCTCCCTCCTGCTAGCCCTGCTTGGAAATCCATCAATATGCTGAAGTATTGAAGAGTGACATAGGGCCCCAGCAAAGGAGCTCTGGCGGCACTGTGGGTCAGGCACTGGGCTGTTCACTGAAATGTCAGTGGTTCAAATCCACCAGCTGCGTGGAGGGAGAAAGATGAGGCGGTCTGCTCCCATACCGTTTGGGTCTCTCTGCAGGCCGCCTACGTAGAAATCCCATGTAGGCTTCCTGTGAGTGGGAAGCAGGAGAAAGGTGAGGTTTTCTATTCCTGTAAAAACAGCTACAGCTCGGAGACCACAGGGGCGGTCCTCCCTGTCCCGTAGGGCCGCTGCCAGTCAGCCGACTCGATGGCAGGGAGTTCGGGTTTTTGATGGACGGGAACTGGCTCTATGGCAGTGAGCTTGCTTCTGGTTTTGAATTTGTGCATGTGTGTGTGGTTACCACTGTGTCTGAAGCTGACTTTAAAATAAGTCAAAAGTGAAAGAAGAAAATGTAGCAAGAAGCTGTTGCTGCTGCTGCTGCTGAGCGAGCCCCCACCCACGGGGACCCCACGTGCAGGGGGGTGAAGGGTTGCTGGCGCTGCGTCATCCTGTGATCTGTTTCTGGCTGGAGCATCCTGATCCACAGGGTTTGGGGGGCTGGTTTTGAGGACCTCGCCAGGCCTTTCTTCCTGCTTCGTTTTAGTCTGGACGTTCAGCACCACAGCAACATGCAAGCTTCCACTGGCAGATAAGATAGCTAGTGGCTGTGCGTGAGGCAGATGGGCCGGGAATAGAACCCAGGACTCCCACCTGGAAGGGGAGGATGCTACTCTTGAACCATAGCTGCTCCTACCAGTCCCCTAGAAGGCAGGCCTTCATAGCCCCACGTTCAGGGGAAAACATTGAAGGTCTAATATTCTTAGAAGTGCAGCCAGGCTGCTTCCACAGCTGTCCCTGACTCCTGCCTTGCACACCTGCCCAGGGCCAGGGTCTCTCTCAGAAAAGTGTGTGCCTCACTGGGGACCCCCAAGGAGACACCCCCCCCTACCACTCATAGCACAGACTCGGAAACCGCAGCGGCGTTCTACCCTGTCCTGTAGGGTCACTATGAGTCAGCATTGACGCCAAAGCAGTGAGTGACTGACATCAAAGTAGGGACACCGCCCAAGCCCT
>NW_022103898.1:5307482-5308810 GCF_000313985.2 Echinops telfairi | reverse complement strand
GGGGAGTGGTGGCAACAGGGACATTGGGGTTCAAACCCCACCTCCCTACTTCCTACCTGTGGAGCATTGGGACACGTCCACCCTTCCATCCCAGCAGTGCCAGGCCCGAGGCTGGCGGGCGGGGTTAAAACAGTGAGGCACGGGGGAAGTGGGGAAAGGGTACGGGCACAGAATGCCTGCAGGGCTCACGCATGAGGCACCTGGCTCTTCAATGAGAAATGGGCAGTTTGAGTTCACTTAGAGATACTACAAAAGAAAGGCTTGGCTAACTTAAAAAAAAAAATCTGACGCCGAAAGCCCTATGGGTCACAGTTCTACATGGGCGTGGGGTGGCCAGGGGTCTTGGGATCCACTCCATGGTGCTAGGACAGCAGGCAGCAAAAACAATGTGCATATAGGAGACTCTGAACTGACCGGCTGGCCTGGGAGTAGCCGGGAAATCAAGGCTCAGGGTTGGGAGTTGTATGGACATCTCTAGTTGCGGACACTGCCCAGCACACCACAGTCCCCAGGCACACTCATGCTCACCCTGCGTCCTTCCACTCTGCCGGGGTGGGAGGCAGGGACCTGGTCAGCCCCGTTGTCCTGAAGCCCAGATGGAGCCAGACGTGGAGGGCTAGGGCTCAAAGCCAATCTTCGAAGGGAATCCACCAAGGCTGTGGGTTCTTAAGACAGTGGCTGGAAACAGGGTTCTGGGAGTGGCAGAGAGCTGGGGGCTGCTCAGGGGCCCCCCAGTGTCCTGACCTCGGGCTGGGGGAGACAGGCAGCACCCCCACGTGCAGGACCTAGGAAGCTTGGTTTGTGCTTCAGTTTGGTTCCTGTGTTTGTAAAGGACAGACGGAGTCTCAGAGGGTGGAGAAGGATGGTTCCCAGGGAGCAGACGCTGAGACCGGCACTCGCTGCTTCTCCCCCTTCTAAAGGAAAACCCCAAACCAAACTAGACCCACTGTCATCCAGTCCGTTCCCACTCAGCACTTCTACACTGGCTTTACCAGATTGTAAATCTCGATGGGAGCAGACAAAACTCATCTTTCACCTCGGGGAACCACTGGTGTGTTTGAACTGCCGAACTCACGGTTAGCAGCCCATCGCCTAACCCCCATAGAGCCGTGCCACCCAGCTCTGTCTCAGGCGGGCGCTGGGAGAAGAAGCATTTCTGGGTTAAGAGTTTCCACTCGATAAATTCCTGAGTTTCAAATTCAAAGGAGGCCTTCGGAGGGTTGGGCTGGTTTTAACTTTTGCATGGAAAGCGCCCTGCTCTGGGGCTTGGGGTTCAGAAAGGGGACAGATGGGTGCAGATAGGCAAAAGAAGCTCAAAGCAGATGGGA
>NW_022103898.1:5304484-5307239 GCF_000313985.2 Echinops telfairi | reverse complement strand
CCAAAGGGACAAACAGAAGCCCTCATGTTTTGAATCAGAAACCAAACCCAAGAATGTTTGCTAGTCTGTTTGGGGGCCCTTGAAGGTGATGTGTTAACATTTCCACCCCCAGATGTTTTCTTGCTGCTTGGTCAAGACAAGAGGCGAGAAGTCTTTGTGTTTGCTCTTTTCTATGGGGGCCGTCCCTGTAGACCTGCTGCTTGTGGGGGAGCCTTTGAGATGAACTCTCTGGCCTCTATGAAACAGCAGGTTCACAATCGTTGGACGAGAAATGCCAGTCTATAAAAATTCTTGTCGGGTAGGCCCTACCCCTGCCTAGGAGTTCCTTATCTCAGGGGCGTTTTCTGTGCACAGGAGATAGAGATCTGCCCATCCACTCCTGGCACGTTAGCCACCATCGAGAGGTTTTACGGAGGGGAAACTGAGCTCAGAGAGGGTAGCTGTGTGTCCACGTAAGAGCCCGAGCTTTCATAGAATGCTTTGCCTTTGACTTTTATACTTTGAAAAAGTCTGAAGTCCGAAGAAACTGTCATCAGCTCATATTGTAACACCTACACTGCTTATACTCCCAATAACACCTGAAGCAAAAGAAGTCATGCCATACAATAAATTCTAATCCAAAAAAGGTGAGGAAGGCTTTTACCAGATGAGGGGGGAAGAGTCCATTCTCTTTCCATTGCATTCATTTCTGCCATTTGCCTGTCAGTGTACCCTACTGTCGTGGTGGCTGCGCTGCTGCGATGTTGGGAACTCTGGCATGGGGATTTCCAGTACCAGCAGGGTCACCCCAGGAGCACAGGTTTCAGCAAAGCTGACAGACTAAGACAGACTAGACAGGGGGACCTGGAGATACACTTTTAAAGCAAGTGGCCACTGAAAACAGAATAGATGGCATGGAAACGTGGTCAGAGGTAGTGGGAGAAGATGAGCCCCTCACGTTGGAAGGACACAGTGGCTGCAGCCAGGGGCTGGGACATAGTGCGTGTGAGGCTGGCACAGGGGTGGATAGTGTTTCCTTCTGTGGTTCATCGGGGCCCTCTGAGTCAGACCCCGCTCGATGGCACCTAACAACAGATACGTCCTGCATCTCTGGCTCTCTCATTTCATATCAAACACATACAAGGGACTTCAAAAGGCTCATGGAGAAATGATCAGACATGATCTTGGCCTAAAACAATGAGCACAAGCAATTTAATAGTGATGATGATGATGATTATGGGGATAAGATGTTGTTTATCTTTTATTGCACTCGTAAATCTTAACTTGGAACACGTTTTTTTAATGATTTTATGGGGGGGGCTCTTACAAATCTGATAACAATCCATCATTCATCTGTAGGAAGCACACTTGTACACAAGGAACACGGTTCCTGCTAATCGATGTCTTGGTGATCAGCACATACGAGTCATCGGAAGAAACTGGGCTTCCGGCTTGAAATAGGCCGTTTTAAGCCCTTCACGCATGATCCTCACCGAGGCCCGCAATTTACCTTTAGTCATCTGTGTTCAAACGAGAACCTACTTTCTGTTCAAAGCGGTTCCCCCACCCGGGAAGTGGGGAGCTTCCTGCTCAACCAAGGAAAAGAACAGCCGGGGTGAAGATCTAGCCTCCGTTAGATCTAGCTGACCACTCTCGCATGGTAGATACCGGCCTTTTGACATCATGAGTCCAAAGGCACATCCTTGTTAATACCCCAGCTGTGAGCAAAATGCTATCTTTGTGATGCCCCTTCCCTACTGAGCATGTCAGAAGACTGGTCCCCACGCTGGGTCATCAAGACTAACGTGCTAAGACCTGGGAAGCCACCTCAGTGACGAGAGTCCCGAGCATGTCTTTGCTTGACCATCCAAATAAAGCTGCATCTTTAGCTTTCAGCCGTTTTTGCGTCTCTGTAGCTGCAACGAGTCAGGCCTGGAAGAGGCCGCAGGAGCATTTCTGGTGAGCCGTCCAGGAGTGCCTCGGTCAAGTAGTCAAGTGACGACAGTTTGAAGCTGGTGCCCGTGTAGAATCACCCGCTCTGTGCTCCCGTCGTTCGATCAGAAAATCAAGAGAATGTGGCTGCTAGCTGGAGAGCCTGCGCCGCCTGGAGACCCACCAGCAGGCTAAAGATCTGGGTCAGGCTGGGGGTGCAAAGCAGGCCAAAGATCCAGAGCAGAGCTCTTGTGTTCTCTTGGCTGTGGCTACCGAGCTGAGTCAGTGTCTGAGGACATTCTCAGTTGACGGCAGCAAGGTGGTCAAACTGCGTGCCCTCGCATCCCCTTCCAACCCCAAACATCAGAATTGCAGCCCTGAAAGTAGGGGAAGCGAGGGGGCTGGAAGGGAGGGAAGGGGGAGCTGATAGCATTGATGACTGTATAATCCCACTGGAAAGGAGTGAGCAACAGAATTGTATGTGAGTGGATATAGGGTTAAATAAGGGTTCCTGGTGGGTAGGGTGGAGGAGGGAGGGGATAAAAGGAAGCAAAAAAAAAAGAAATCAAATGAAGTCTTGCATTGGACAGATCTGCTGCACATGACCTCTTCCACATGCTGAAGTGGCAAAGAATATGGAAAGTTCTGTGGCCACCAGAAGAACAAACACATCTGTCTTGGAGGAAGGACAGTGATCCTTAGAAGCGAGGGTGGCCAGGCTGCGTCTCATGTGCTCTGTAAATGCTGTCAGGAGGAAGCAGTTTCCAGAGAAGGGCATCATGTTTGCTTTTGAATCATTTTGTTGGGAGCTTGTAAACTCATCACACTCCATACACACATGCAT
>NW_022103898.1:5297910-5303984 GCF_000313985.2 Echinops telfairi | reverse complement strand
GGCTTTGAACCTCGAGGTCAGCAGTTTGAAACCTCCAGCCACCCCTGGGGAGACGGATCAGACAGTCTGGGCGCTTGGTTAAGCTCTGCCCTGTGGGGTCGCCGTGATTCGATGGGAGTGAGACGGAGTTGAAATGAACTCGAGGGCAAGTTTGCTTGGTTTTGTTCCCCACCCACACTGAGATGACTAGGAGAAAAGTTACCTGGTGATCTACTTCAAAACCTTGAAGACCGGTCAATGGGGATTGTGCACCAGGAGTCGGGCGCCTTTAAGGCCACTCATACTTTGAAGCCAAGCCTCGCAGAGGGCACAGTGTGCCCGCAGATCCCAGCAGTTAGACACATCATGCAAGTGTTGCCTGGCCTTAACTAGCACGCAGTAGGCGCTCCAGTAAGGGCACACCTTCCTCGCGCAGACACAAGAGCGCCCTCCAGACCAGCGAGTCCCAGCGGCCAGCCCAGACTGAAACACGTAGAAGCCCGGGCGGACAGGGCGGGGTCTATGCAAATAGCCCGCGCGGAGGCGGCGGATTGGCTGGCGCGGTTGGGGCGGGGCGGGGCGCCGAGGGCCCAGTGCAGGCGGGGCGCGGCGGAGAGCCGCGGAGCCCGAGCCTGGACTAGCGGCGGCTGGTCATCGGGGCGATGCGTGCGCTTGGGGTCCTGCTGTCCCTCGGCTGCCTGCAGCTCGGCTCAGGTACGCAGGATGCGAGGAGGGCGCCCTACCCGGGCTGCCTGGACCCCGACCCCTCCGGGAAACCCAGGGAGCGGGGATAAGGATGAGCGTCATTGTAGACTTTATTCGCTCCAGGGGTAGACAGCCACCAGGTCCTGTGCAGGTGCTGCACACGCAGGGATCGGTATTAATAATAGTGACAATAAGAACAAGAATAGCAAACGGTCATTGTGTTTCTCCACCGCCCGTGGGCAGCAGTCCTGTGACAGGCGCTGGGAGGGCACAGGCAAGGACTGCGGCATAGCAGATGGGCCTAGGCTGGAGAGGGAGCAGGGGCCACCTGCACGGACCGCCTGGCGTCAATGTGTGCGCGCGGATCCAGAGCAGGTGGCAAAGGGACTTGCAGAGAGTGAGGCTGGACTTCACTGTCGCTTCAGAGAGGTCCAGGCCCAGAGGGCAGTGGCCAGAGCAGGCATGGTACAGTGAGGGAGTCGATCACAGCTTAGGGGCCGTGGGCGGGTCATGGGGCCTTGAGTAGGGTTCAGGTGAAGAGGGTGGGGGATGGCATGGCTGGGCTGATGGGGGCAGAGGTGCTTTGAGGTAGGGGTGTGGATGGGAGCAGCTGGGCTGGCCTGACCCCTTTCTAGCAGATAGTTGGGTGGCTTAGGGCTACTGCTTCCCCCTGAGACCAGCTCCCAAGGTGTCCCCTGTGCCTGGGATACAGCAGGAGCTCAAGAACAGCACACCGCCATGCTGGCGTTTGCCTGGGCAGACGTGCCTGTGAGGGTGTACGTTTCCGCCAGGCTCTCAGCACCCATCCTCATTGCCCCCTCCAGCCGTGGACCTCCAGCCCCAGCTGGCCAGTGTGACTTTTGCCACCAACAACCCCACGCTCACCACCGTGGCCCTGGAGAAGCCACTCTGCATGTTTGACAGCTCTGCCGCCCTGGTTGGTAACTACGAGGTCTACCTGTATGTCCTGGCCGAGTCAGGTAAGGAGCCAGCAGGTGCTCAAGAACTGCCTGCCCACAGCCACGTGGGCAGTGTGAATGGGCAGAGGGGCCTTGGGGTACAGATGGTACCATCCATCTCTTGGCCAGGGGCTGCTCCTGTCCACAGGGAAGGAGGCAGGGAGGGATGGGGGTGGGAAGGGGATGCCCTACACCTGCAGGTGCAGACCCCTCTCAGCACACCAGCACACACCAGTGGCTGATCTGCCATAGCCCTGGGCCAAGTGCTAGGGCCACACACCTGTCCTGCCCTGGAGGGGCATCTCTTGGTGAAGATAATAGCGCCTGTTTTGTCGTTAGCTGCCAGCAAGTCAATTCTTACTCACAGCCTTAGGGATAATATTTGTAACCACACTGCAAGTGGGAAGGTCTGGTGGCACCGAAGGTATGCATTGGGTTGCTGACTGCAAGGCCAGCAGTTTGAAGCCACCCACTGCTCCATGGGAGATAGATGAAGTTTCCTACTCCTTTAAAGAATTACAGTCTTGGAAACTCACGGGGGCAGTTCTAAGCTGTCCTATAGGGTCACCAAGAGTCAGCATCGACTTGATGGCAGTGAGTTTTTGAGTTTTAAGGGGCTTATAACTATTAACAAGCTGATGTTACATCAACTCTGGCCCAAGAGGACCCCCACCTGTGTCAGAGCAGAACCTCGTCCATAGGATGTCCAGCGACTGTGTTCTTGGAAATAGATCACCAGGCCTTTATTCCGAGGTGCCCCTGGGTGGACTGGAGCCTCTATCCGTTGGGTTAGCAGCTGAGCACGATCCCAATTGCAGAGACGGGCATCAGGGCCCCGAGGCCTAGACTACCTCACGGGGACTCCCAGAGCTGGAATTTGAATCCAGATCTCTCAGGTGGTCCTGCAACTCAAGTCCTTTCCCAGGTGGTCCCAGATCAGTGTTTGCAATGGCAATCCCTGTGCACAACTGGACCTTGAAAAGAAGTACGGCTAAATCGCCTTTAAAATGAGTTGTGTAACCACAATCAGTTCCAGTCCTCTCTCCCCACTCATGCATTCATTGTTTCCTCACAAAATCCCCTCACCCTCCCTATCTTCCACCCCCCCATCCCTACATCCCCTATAAACCCTTTCATCAGTTATTATCTCTATGTATCTACCCCTGAGCTTCACAGATTGGGAAACCCAACAGAAGTGATAAAAATCAGAAAACAAAATAGTGGTAAGGTTAAAATAATAATAAGATAGATGTACAAATAATGAGTCAGAGGGAAGAGTCACCATCAATATTTAAAAAGAAGGATGGCGAGACTTTGTCTTACACACGTTGGACGTGTTGTCAGGAGAGCCCTGACAGAGGCCTGGAAACGGACATCATGCTTGGTAGAGTGGAGTGGCAGTGAAGGAGGTGGAGATGGATGGGCACAGTGGCTGCATTGATGAGCTCAGGCATAGGAACAGTGTGAGGATGGCACAGGACCGCGTATTTTTCCGTTTTGTTGTGCAGAGGGTTGTTATGGGTTGGAGCTGACTCAATGGCATCTCACAACAGCACCCTTAAATCAGTGCCATCACCACGCCCATCTTTCCCCTTGCTCCTGGTAACCACTAGTAAACTTCGCTCTCTATCATTTGCCTTTTATTCTCTCGTTAGGTAAGTCCTAAATCATTTTGTATTTGGTTTTTGTGTATGGTGTGAGGCAGGGGTCCCATTTTGTTTTTCTGCATGCGGAAATCCAATTTCCCCAGCACTAGTTATTGGGCAGCTTCTTCTTTCCCCCACCAAATGGACTTAAGACCCTTGTGGAAAATCGGTTGACCAGGTATGTGTGGGTTTATGTCTGGACTCTCCATTCTATTCCATAGTTCTGTGTGTCTATGGTTATACCAGTGGCAGCCTGCTTTGCTCACTGTGGCTGTACAAACCAGCTCACTGTCATTCAGTCCACTTCAGCTCTAAGCGACCCTATGGAACAGAATAAAACCATTCTGATAGGTTTCTAAGCCTGTAAGTCTTTCCAGGAGTAGACAACCTCATCTTTCTCCCAAAGAACAGCTGGTGGTTTTGAACTGCTGACCTTGTGCTTAGCAATCCACTATGCCACCAGGGCTACGGTATGCTTTCAAATCAGGACATGTGAGTCCTCCTACTTCATTCTTCTCTTGCAGCATTGCTTCAACTAGTCATAGACTCCGGCCCTCCATGTAAAGTTGAGGCTTGGTTTCTCTATTAGGGTTAGGGAGTGTGTGAAGACAGACCGAGGGAGTGGCTCCTTACTGAGGCAGCCAGGACCTCACTTCCGCATTGCCCTTGCAGCCAGCTCCGGGAACGTCTCTGTGCAGGATGGCAGCGGTGTCCCCCTGAGCGCCACGTTCAGGCAAACGGAGGGCGGGCGGACAGGCCCCTACAAGGCTGCGGCTTTTGACCTGCAGCCCTGCGGTGATCTGCCCAGCCTGGAAGCCATCGGGGATGTGTCTCAGGCCTCGGAGATCCTGAATGCGTACCTGGTCAGGGTGGGTGGCAACCGCACCTGCTTATTGGACCCCAACTTCCAGGGCCTCTGCAACCCACCCCTGTCGGCGGCTACAGAATACAGGTGGGTCTGAACAGCTGTGAGGGCAGCCTGGAGTGGGCACCTGAGCTACTGTAATGCTCTGTCATTGCCACCTTGAAAGGTTGAACCAGTTGGGGACAAGGAGGCCCATTTTCATTGCCTGGGGCCCTGGCGGTGATGTAGTCTCACCATATGTGTCTCTGTCCCCCAGGCAAACCCTTCACTTTAGAGAAAGGTGACTGTTCCAAAGAGGGGCAGGCCCCTGAGCTGAAGCCCTGAGGACTGTCTTCCCCACTCCCGCACTCCCTGTTGTTCCCCACCCCCACCTCAGCGGCCAATTCATCTCCACACATAGTTCCTGAGGTTTTCCTCTGTGAGGAATCACACTGCATTAAGGAGTCCTGTTGCCATAGTACTTAAGCACTCAACTGCTAGCTGAAGGGTTAGTGGTTCAAACCCACCAGCCTCCCTGCAAGAGAAAGATGAGGCAATCTGCTTCCCGTGAAGACTAAAAAACATAAACCCGCTAACTCACTGCCACCGAGTCAATTCTGATTCATAATGACCAGATAGGGCAGGGTAGAGCTGCCTCTGTGGGCTTCCAAGACAGTAACTCTTTACAGGAGTAGAAAGCCTCATCTTTCTCCCTCGGAGCGGCTGGCGGTTTCAGACTGCTGACCTTCCAGGTAGCAGCACAATTCATAACTCACTGTGCCGCCATGGCAACCTGGGAGGCCCAGGCTCAGGTGTTTGAGTTTCCTGCATTTAGAGTGTAATCCTTGTCCAGGGGCAGCGGGAGTGGGAAGGATATTATTTCTGTGTTGTTGTTCAGGTCCTCATTATGCTACCAAGCATTTGGCGTGGAATGAAAGCCAACCCACCGAACCCACTCCCATCGAGTCGATTCCAACTCAGCCCTCCTATAGGACAGAGTAGAACTGCTCCCTGGGGTTTCCAAGACTAAATCTGTATAGGAGCAGACAGCCTCATCTTTCTCCCATGGGGCAGAGCATGGATTTGAACTGCTGCCCTTGCGGTGAGCAGCCCAATTGGTAACTTGTGGATCCCCAGAGCCTCTCTGTCTGGGTAAGGTGGAAGGTAAAAATGCTAGGAGAACAAAAGTATTAATACTCAACAAGCAGACACTGTCCTCCCCAGGCTAAATATATGATGGGGGTACAGGGGCTCCGAGGGGAGAGGGGAGCGGCGGGCCCTGGTTCTGAAGGCTTCCTGGGTGAGGAGGGGTCTAGGCTGGGGAAAGGGTCCAGGTGGTCAACCATGTGCAGCAGCCATGCTGAGGTCCAGCATCACCCTGATGGTACCACCTGCCCCGCCCCCCCCATTCCTCCAGCTGGGGCGCAGGGCAGAAGTCACCCCCACTCTGTCCCCTTCCAGGTTCAAGTACGTCCTGGTCAATATGTCCACAGGCTTGGTACAGGACCAGACCCTCTGGTCGGACCCCATCCGTACCAGCCGGCGTAAGTGTCTGGGGAGAGGAGGGCAGGGTGGGGGCACCAGCAGAGGAACTGGTGAAGACAGAGGTGGTGCAGACGACATGGGGACAAAGACTCACAAAGTCAGGCATGGAAGTCTCCCCAACAAAACCCTCAGCCCACTGGGCCCCCACATCAAACGCACCTGGAAACAGCTCAGCCCAGAGCGCCTTTCTCCCTCCCGCCCTCTCTTTCCTGAGGATCCAGGCGCTCTCCAGAGCAGGTGGGAGACCTGGAGTCCAAGCCCACTGGGCCTTCCATTCTTTAGGGAACACTGTCACCCGACCAATCCACTGCCATTGTAACCTCTCCAAACACCCAGCAGCACCAAGTCCTCCTGTAGAAAAGGCCACCACAGAATGGGGACCAGAGGTGATAAGGG
>NW_022103898.1:5295625-5297475 GCF_000313985.2 Echinops telfairi | reverse complement strand
CGAGGAAGTGGGATGTGTTGAGACACGAAGCTGGGTTCCCTGGTTCATCCTTGAGGGGGCACCCCAGGGATGGGCTTGAAGTCTGGGGGCCATGGCAAATCTTTGGGGAGTAACTGGGAAGTGTCTCCACACAGTCACCCCCTACTCTGCGATCGACACGTGGCCGGGCCGGCGGAGCGGAGGCATGATCGTCATCACGTCCATCCTGGGCTCCCTGCCCTTCTTCCTGCTCGTAGGGTTCGCAGGCGCCATCATCCTCAGCTTCGTGTGAGCACCCCCAGATGGGAGGGGGTGTGCCACGGGATGCTCCATCCCCGGGACTTCCAGAGGCGAGGAGAGCCCTGGGGTGGGGAGGTGGGGGACCCTGGGTTCCCTTCTACCTCCCAGCTGTAGGGCTTCAGGGACAAGTCATTCAGCTTCAAGGTCAAGCTTCAACACCCAGACTGCCGAGTCAGATCCAGCCCTGTCACTTGCCAGTTGTGCAACTTGGAGTTTCTGACCTTCTCTGGGCCCCAGGTTCCTTGTCTGGAAAATGGGATAATAGTAAATACTGCCCGGCCCCCATCTGACGCAGAGCAACCCTATAGCACAGAGTAGAACTGCCCCTTTGACTCTCTGTATATCTTCAGGACAGCAGAAAGCCTTCCATGTCTCCCGAAGAGCGACTGGTGGATTTGAACCACCGACCTTGTGGTTAGCAGCCCAACTGGTAACCCCCTGTTCTACCAGAATTAACTTGATGGCAGTGAGCTCTTTGAGTTTGCCTACCCTGTGGGTGCATCTCAGTGGAGGGGGGCTCTGCAGATCAAGAGAAGAGCCTGTGCCAGCTGAGGGGTAGGGGTGGCCCTGACAGCAAAGCTGCTCAGAGCTAAAGGAAGTGGAGAAAGGCCATCAGTGTGGGGGGTGCTGGCAGGGGAGGGGAGTTGGGGGTAGGTGGTGAACTTGGAAATCAGATTGTTCTCTGAGAGTGAAATTAATGAAAACCACAACGAACAGATGAGATCAGCTGGGGGGAGACTCCACTGTCTGTCTGGGCCAGGGACCATGGAAGTTCTTGTCCCTCCTCCCTTTGGGCAATGCCTTCAGCTAGCATTGAGCCAGAACCGGCTGAGATCGAGCTGACCCCCCAAACACTCATGGCGCCCCCACCTGTGTCAGAGTAGAACTGTGCTCCATATGGTTTTCAGTGGTGGGTTTTAGACATAGGTTGCCAGGACTTTCTTCTGAGGCACCTCTGAGTGGGCTCTGCTTTAGCGTACAACAACAACAACAAAGACCAAACTCACTGCCATCAAGTCAATTCCAACTCACAGCGACCCGTTCGGACAGAGTAGAACTGGCCCTGTGGGCTTCCCACACTGTAACTCTTTATGGGAGCCGAAAGCCTTATCTTTCTCCCTCAGAGTGGCCGGTGGTTTTGAACTGCTGATCTTGGGGTTAGCAGCTCGACTGGTAACCACCAGTAACCAGTTGCCACCAGTAATCCGTAGGGTACCAAAGAGGCCCCAAATCTCAAATAGAATTTAGGAGAATGTGAATGAAGTCTTAAAAACAAAGACACATCATTTGGATGAGGGAGCCCCTTGGCATGAGGTCAGCATGGCACCCATGGCTCACAGAGGTTCAGAGACTTTAAAAGGACATGGGAAGGGAGCTGTCACCAAGCAGGACTGGCGGCAGATCGATGCAGCTCTGTGACAGGTGGGACTGTCAAGGTGGGTCTGGAGCCATGATTGGGACACACGTGTTAAGTGGGATAGAATTGCTTACAAGATTGGTCCAGGGCCCTCCAACCAAGGCAGTCAGGATATGACTCTCAACTATGTGGCCCTAGCACCCCAATTTACATT
>NW_022103898.1:5293329-5294938 GCF_000313985.2 Echinops telfairi | reverse complement strand
CCCCTTTTGCAAGCAGTGTTCCAACACAACTCAAGCCTTTTGGTTACAGCCCAGCCTGTAACTGGTTGCACCACCTGGGGACTCCGGTCGTTGGGCCCTGGAGGCTCCTGTTAACTGAGCTTCACCTGGCTCTATTGCCACCACCTCCGCCAGACCTGCCCCAGCTGCACCTAACCTCCCATATTCCCCAGAGCTCTGTCACCTTTCCCTGTCACTAGCCTTGGAACGCCACCTGGACAGTCTCTCTCGGCCCGCCCCCCCGGGAATCCTTCCCCTGGATTCCACCAAGGTCATGCAGTGACTGGTGTGGTCGCTGTTGGCTACTGAGGCCTCTTCCTGACTTAGTCCCTAAGTGTGGCTAACACAGAAACACCACAAGAGGGTGCCTTTCACAACCAGACAGTTCCGTTCTTGTCCTTCAGGGTGCCCGCTAGGGGACCACTTCCGCTCTCTGTCAGCTCTGGGGGAAGGGCCTTGTGTCTTCAGCTTTGGCTCCTGGTGGCACAGTGGTTGGTTAGTACCGGGCTGCTAAGTGAAAGGTTAGCAGTTCAAAGCCACCAGTTGCTCTGAGGGGGAGAGAAGTGGCTGTTTGCTCCCATGGAACCCCTCTGGGGCAGTTCTGTTCTGTCCTGTGGGTCACTCGAATCGGAGTCCATTCAAAGGCAGTGGGGGGTTCTCTTGGCTCCTTGCCTCTTTTGAACGTGTGTGTGTCCTGGGTCTTCCCTCCACGTGTGTGCGTCTTTCTCCGTGCCTAGTCTGGTCTTTATCTCAAAGGTGATTGGTTTAAAACACACCCTACACCGATCCAACTCAAAGCCAAACTGACTCAGAGCGACCCCGTCCTCTGAGAACTGTCCCTGCGAGTTTCGGAGGCTGTAACTCTTCACGGGATCGAAAGCCTTCCTCCCACAGGGCGACTGGTGGTTCCGAACTGCTGCTTTCCAGGTAGCAGCCCATCGCGCACTCCTCGGCGCCACCAGGGCTCCTCCGGCCACTGATAGGGCCTCATTCACATAAAGTCTTATTTCCAGAGGGGAACTTCTTGTGAGCACTCTCATCCATCTGGACTCATAGCGACCCTACGTGACACTGTAGACCTGCCTCGCTCAATCTCCGCGGGAGAGGAGCGGCTGGTGGGCTGGCCTTTTGGTTCTCGGTTGAGCGTTGTGATTCTGACCACGGTGCCACCAGGGCGCCTTTCACACAAGGCCGTGGCTGCTGATGGATTCTGACTCCTAGAGAGACCTTCCGTGACCGTGTGGACTCCTTCATAGGGTTTACAACACAGATTTGGGGAGTGGGGGGCACAACTAATCCATGACACTCCCATACAATCTTGGCCTTTGGGGGAGCAGGTCTGGTGATTTACCGTACCTTCAGGGTGTGGCACCAGTAAAGCTCCATAGAAGGCGTGCTAAGACAGTCTGTGAAAGGAATGTCGAAGTGTGAGGTCGCCCCTCTGCAGGACAGGGCTTGGTTGGCTCTGCCCGCTTAACGCTGGCCCTCTTCACCCTCCTCCAGGGACATGGGGAACGCTGATGGAGAACTGACCCACGACTCCCAGATCACGCAGGAGGCTGTCCCCAAGTCCCTGGGGGCCACGGAGCCT
>NW_022103898.1:5290503-5291826 GCF_000313985.2 Echinops telfairi | reverse complement strand
GTGAGTGAGCAAATGAAGACCCTCCCCACCCACCTGCACACGGGACTCCTAGCCACTGGGGACATGCCACCAGCCTCCCAGAGTGTTGTCCCTGTGTCCCGGTGTGTGTGCTTCTCTCGTGAGTGAAACACCGGTGTTTAGGGGCAGAACTGGCTGACCGATTCCCTGCCAGGCTCTGGGTTGCCTGTCTGGAACAGCGTCCTAGTCTCCACGGGCTTCAAGATCAAGACATCGCAAGTGGTCATTGTTGTTAGGTGCCATCCAGTTATTTCCGACTCAAGGTGCCCCTGTGACCAACGGCCTTCTCCTGCAGCATCCTCACAGCCGTCCTAGGCTGGAGCCCATTGTGGCCGCCACGGTGACACTCCCTCTCCTCAGGGACCTTCCTCTTCGTCGCTGCCCTTTCACTTCACCGAATGTGATGTCCTTCTCCAGAGACTGCTGTCTCCTGACAACACGGCCACCTGTTCTTCTTCCAAGATGCAGCTGTTTGCTCTTTTGGCCGTCTGTGGTACCTTGCACATTTTTTGCCAGCATTGTAATTCAAATGCTCAGTGTCCCACTTATTTAGTGTCTAGCATGTGAGGCCATTGAAAAGACCATGGCTTGGGTCAGGTGCCCCTCAGTCCTTCAAGTCACCTCCTTGTTGTTCAACACTTGAAAGAGGTCTCGTGCAGCAGGCTGACCGGTGCAATGCGTCCTTTGATCTCTTGACTGCTGCTTCCATGAGCGTTGAGTGTGGATCCAGGCAAAATTAAATCTCAATGCCAGGAGTGGAGGGGGTTAAAGAGCCCCAACCCAACTGTGCCTAGTCTGTTCCAACCTATTGTCCCCTCAGGGCTCCTTTTTTTTTTTTTTTTCAGGGCTCCTTTTTAAAGGACCAAATCACTGTCATTGAGTCCATACTGACTGACAGTGACCCTCTAGGACAGGGTAGAACTGCTCCTGTGCTTTCTGAGATGTAACTTTTGTTTTCTTCCAGTTTTTTCACCACATAAACCACATCATACAATGCAATCATTCAATCAGTTCAAGAAGATTTGTACAATCATTGCCACAATCCATTTCAGAACATTGTCTTTTTTCCCTCCCCATGATTAATTCACCTTTAAAATGAGTTGAGTCATCACATTCAGTTCTAGTGCTCCTTCCCTGTCGTTTACTCCCCAAAGCCCCTCCCCCCCACCTCCACTGCCCCTCTACACTCCCTACAAATCTTTGTGTCCGTTAAACTGTGTCTAGGCATCCACTCCCTCTGCGCTTCACAAACTCAACAGAAACAATGAAGAAGGAGGCTGTCCCCAAGTCCCTGGGGGCCACGGA
>NW_022103898.1:5287282-5288839 GCF_000313985.2 Echinops telfairi | reverse complement strand
GGGCACCATCAGCTTTCTTCACCACATTTGCTTATGCACCCATTTTGTCTTCAGTGATCCTGTAGGGAAAGTGAGCATCACAGAATGCTGGATTGCTAGACATAAGACAAAAAATACCTTGCCATCTTTCCCTCTAAGAAGAACTCTCGTCTTACTTTTTCCAACATAGATTGGTTTTTCCTTTTAGCAGCCCCTCATACTACCAATATTCTTCTCCAGCACCACAATTTAAATGCATGGAATCTTCTCCAATCTTCCCTATTCAATAACCAACTTTCACATGCATATGGTGCAATGGAGAACACCATGGCTTGGGTCAGGAGCACCTTAGTCCTCAAAGTAAGAAACTTGCTCTACAATCCTTGAAAGAGGTCATGTGCAGCAGATTTACTTAATGCAATGTCTTTTGATCTCTTGACTGCTGCTTCCATGAGCATTGATTGTGGATCCAAGCAAGACAAAATCCTTGACAACTTCAAACTTTTCTCCATTTTCATTATGTTACCTATGGGTCCAGTTGTGAGGATTTTGGTCTTCCTTACATTGAGTTGTAATCCGTACTGAAGGCTACAATCCTTGATCTTTATCAGCAGGTGCTTCAGGTCCTCCTTACTGTAGGCAAGCAAAGCCGTGTCATCTGCATATCTCAGGTTGTTAATGAGCTTCCAATCGTGATGCCACATTCCTCTTCATATTCTCTGATGATTTGCTTAGCAAACAGGTTGAACGAGTATGGTGAGAGGATACAACCCTGACCACCTTTCCTGATTTTAAACCAAGCAGTGCTCCCTTGTTCTGTTCACGCAACTGCTTCTTGATCCAGGTGCAAGTTCCACACGAGCACAATGAAGTATTTTGGAATTGCCATTCTTCTCAAGGTTATCCACGGTTTATTATGGTCCACACAGTTGAATGCCTTTGCATAATCACCAAAACACAAGTACGCATCTTTCTGGGAGTCTCTGCTTTGTGCCAAGATCCATCTGACATCAGCAATGATAGCCCTTGTTCCGTGTCCTCTTCTGAATCCAACCTGAACTTCTGGCAGTTCCCTGTCCATGTCCTGCTGCAACCGTTGTTGATCTTAAGCAAAATTATTTGTATGCCATTAATGATATAATTCTATTGCTTGAGCATTCTTTCTTTGGAATGACCACAAACCTGGATCTCTTCCAGTCAGTTGGCCAAGTAGCTGACTTTCAAATCTCCTGGCATAGACGAGTGAGTGCTTCCAGGGCTGCTTCAGCTTGCTGACACATTTCAATGGGTAGTCCACCAAGTGTATCAGCAAACCTAGTGCTCAGAATTTAAGCTCTAGTACACTCTCACTCAGAAGAGCCTAGGTTAGGACCTACTTTAATGTTTATTAACATTAATAAACATACTTATAGTGCTTATTAACAAAGATTCCATTCCCACATGGGATTAGACCCACTGGTAGAGAAGTCAGAAATGCCACACTCTTGTTTCTGTTGTTGGGTTCCCTGGATGGAGAACTGCTCCATAGGATTCCCTAGGCTGTGGTGGGCCAGTGGTCTAAGCATTGAGTTGCTAATC
>NW_022103898.1:5279373-5286487 GCF_000313985.2 Echinops telfairi | reverse complement strand
CAGTGGCTAAAGTGCTCATCTGCCAATCAGTGGGTTGAAGGATCGACATCTTCGGGCACTCAGCAGGAGAGAGATGTGCCAGTCTGCTTCCATGAAGATGACGACCCACACCCACTGCCATCGAGTTGATTCTGACTCCTAGGGACCCCTCTGTCAGGTTTCTTTATGGGAGCAGATAACTTCATCTTTCTCCCATACGGCCACTGGTGGGTTTGAACTATCGACTTTGTAGTTAGCAGCCCACTGTCTCCCCGACAGTGACAACAGAGAGCACAACCTAGGAAATTCTATGGGGGCAGTGCTAATGTGTCCTGTGGGGCCTTGGCTCCACTGCAGTGGGTTTTGGTGATCTTTATGGGACAGAGCATCAGGTCTTTCTCTCGCAGACTGTCTGGGCGGGTGGCATCACTCACCTTTTAGTTAGCAGCCAGTTGCTTAATTGTTGCACCACTAAAAACAAAAGACAAGTTCACTGCCATGAAGTTGATTCTGACCCATACAACTGCTCCATGGGGTTTATGAGACTGCAAATCTTTTGTTGGGGTATAAAGAAAAACTCTCTACCACAAATGAAGTGAAGATTTTCAGAGCAGTTCATCAGCTTTACATTCAAGACTATAAACCTTTAAAGGAGCCGAAAACCTCATCTTTCTCCCTTGGAGTGGCTGATGGGTTTGAACCGCTGACCTTGTGGTTAACAGCTCAACACTTCACCCCCTGGGGCCACCAGGGCTCCATGTTTTTGCTGCCGACTTGAAGGCAGTTAACCACAACAATTCCAAGTGTATATTTGTCCTGCAATGACACTAATAGCAACTATATGATTGGATGCATGGGTAGACATGCAAGCTGAACGGGGTGAGCATGCATGAGATTACAAGCATGAGTACCTAGTTTGACAGAGGATATTTCTGCATATGTATTTATAGGTGCTCCATAGGGGGCAAAGTTAAGAACACGCCGTAGCCATAACCAGATACCTTGAGGAAATGCGGCATGGTCCTGGAGGCTCAGGGTCACGATCTTAGGGGACACAAGGACAACATTCTCTCTCTTACCTTGGTGAGGAATGACTGGGGTCTTAAAAGCGTGTGAGTGCCATCTGAGCTGTCCCTCTCAGTGTCTCCCCATCTGGAGCGAAGAAGAGCGAAGACAAGCAAAGACGCCATGAAACAATTCGTCCCTAGGACGATGGAACCCCACAAACCCCAGCCTCCGTGCCCCGACCCAGCCAAACCCACTACCGCCGGGTCCATTCTGATTCACATCGATCCTAGATAGGGTTTCCATGGCTGTGAATCTTAACTGGGACCTATCGCCTCATCTTTCTCCTGCAAAGCAAGTGCTTCACGTCCTCCGTGATATCAGCAAGCAAGGCTGCGTCACCTGCGTACCGCGGGTTGTTAATAAGCCTTCCTCCGATGCTGATGCTAGTTTCCTCCTCACGCAGGCCAGCGTCTTAGATTAGTTGTTCAGCCTGAGCAAGCATGCTAGAAGAGAGACCCCAAGGCACACCACTGTGGATTTGAAGCCAGGCAGCATCCACCCCCTCGCTTCATGGTCCATGTCCAGGTTCCGCATGAGCACCGTGGCGTGTTCCAGAATTGCTGCACTTCTCAATCTGATCCACAGTGGAATTCCCCTGCACAGTCAATAAAACACAAACGAATATTTTCTGCTATCCCATTAGCAGAATAGCATAGCCGAACAACATGTGAGTAAAAATTCATCTGACATCAACAATGATGTGCCATGCCTTGAATTTCTGGCAGCTCCCAGGTCAATGTTCTGCTGCAACCGACCGACAGGCCTGTAAGGTGAACAAGCCATCCAGGAGGTAGGTGGGCGCTCTTTAGAACCACCCTCCAGAGAGATGATAATGATGGGCATTTTCTCAGGAGCAAGGGTCCGAACAGGGAGGTCCAGGACAGAGGGCGAGCACAGGGAGAAAGTGTCACCGAACAAAATGTGTATGGATTATGGATAGAACCGTCAATGTGTTCTTAAAAAACAAAAACAATCTGCTCTCTCAGCTTTCATCCAAATCACAATTGCTTTAAAAAAAGAAGTGAATGCTGATGAGCTTCCACTTATGTGTACTGTACTAGCGTTTTAATTTCTGAGCACTGAGTTTGCAAAAGGCTCTGGCTAACACTGGAAGCCCCAAATACACTTAGGAGTCTTCACAGAAATCCAGTCTCGTGGAGTCCCTTCCGACCAGGAACCAGTAGGGTAAACAGCTTTGCCGTCAGGCAGAGTGTAGTCAGAGAGCAGATTTACCGGGAGAAGCAGGTCCTGGGAGAAGCCACGTAGCCGTTAGGGATTTTGCCTGGGCATGACTTTAATGGAATTTGGAGTGCTATCTGATCCCTGGTGGTGTTGTTGTTACTTGGGCTTCTGGCGGTTATATTATGACAAAATCAAAATCCCATAAGACCAGATATACCAACAACAGCAACAAACCAATCAGCAAACAATCAAACAAACAGAAAACAAACAGCAGGAAAACCAAAACCCAGAGAAACAAAAAAGTGAAACGTTGCCAACCCTCCCTCCAGGGTATAAGGCGATTGCACTGATAACATCATCCATTTTTCCAGCGACTCAGCCCTCAAAACACTGTCAGTATGAGGACTCCATTGGAGTACAGGTCCATCATGAGCCGCAACCCATGAGTTGTTGCCCTCTGTGTTCGTCTGGGTAAACTAGGGAAACAAATCCACAGAAACTGTTATGTATGAGAGAGAGATTTATATAAAGGGTAAGTGTATATTTAGAAAGCATCCCACCCCATGCCGCCCAAGCCCATAAATCCAACATTAGCCCATATGTCTGACACCAATCCACAAAGTCCTCTTCAATCTCACAAAACACATGCAATGACGCTGACTCAGGAGGAAAGCTGAATCAGTGAACGTGTAAGCATCACAGCACTGGCAGGGGCCTCTGTGCAGCTGCTCCAGCACCCAGGGCTGCATCAGGGTAGGTCCATGTGGCTTCTCCTCAGGGATCGCTTGCTGGAAATGAGCCTTGCCAGCTGAAGCAGGAAACTGGCTAAGGCAGCTTCACCCTGGTCCGACCATCAGAAAGCAAGGGAACTTGAAAGGCGAAGCTCACCAAGCCATTTATCCCTCCGCCCTTCAATTAACCCCACATGTGTTTATTGGCCAGGTTGACACTATAAACCCTAACTGTCTCACCCTCCACAGTTCGATCTCCCATTCAACTGAGCTCTGTTTACCCTAGGTGTAGGGATTGGTGCTAGGGAGGAACTTCCTGGATCAATTATTCCAAGTGCAGATCCCTGCCCAACAGATCAAAGCCTGTCATATCACTACAAGAGGGGCATCAAGGTACTAAATATATGGTGTTTCTGGGTCTCTTTCAATTTGTCACCCACCAACTCAGGGGTTCCCCACAAGGTCCAATGACCGCCACTTCCACAGCCCTGGGGAGGCCACTCTCTGCTTCCTTTCCCATCTTGTACCCCAGTCCTCAGTCCAAGGGTGCAGGCAGCTTCTAAACAGGGCTCAGCTCATTCAGCCCGACCTCTATGTTAAGTCCTTCTGGTAGCCCCTGCCTTATGCCATGCTGCCTGCAAGGTCAGCATCTTAGTCCACGGTGTGGTTCACTGAGGGTTGAGTAGAAATATATGCATTATGTCTACCCAGGAACATAAAATCTGGCCCATTGTCCCTGTAGGTTCCCTGTGGGATTATAAAGAGACATTTCTCCAGCTCTGTCTCCCCCAAAGACATGCCAAACATTAGAGGCTATTTGCCAGCATATGGTGGGAGTTCAGATGCTTAGAGACATCCTCCCTGAAGGCAGTCAATTTCCAGACTACTGTCTGGGCCCACCACAGGTAGGACCCATGCCCTGCTGTTAAGGACAATGGGCTACTTCTTCCTAAAGACTGTAGGTGGGGTTTACACCCTACTGAAAATGGTTTCTTTTTTTAAAAATCATTTTATTAGGGGCTCATACAACTCTTATCACAATCCATACATACATCAATTGTGTAAAGCACGTTTGTACATTCATTGCCCTCATCATTCTCAAAACATCTGCTCTCCACTTAAGCCCCTGGCATCAGGTCCTCATTTTCCCTCCCTCCTTGCTCCCCTCTCCCTCATGAACACTTGATAATTGATAAATTATTATTTTGTTATATCTTGCCCTGCCCGACATCTCCCTTCACCCACTTTTCTGTTGTCCGTCCCCCAGGGAGGGGGGCACATGTAGATCCTTGTAATTGGTTCCCCCTTTCCAACCCACCCTCCCTCTACCCTCCCAGTATCGCCACTCACACCACTGGGATAATGGTTTCTATAGTGAGGCAGAGTACAGGATAAACCAGCTCAGTGATATCCAAAATTAAGCTGCCTTCCCGAATCTAGGATCCGCCCATCTTGTCACATGTGTACCCCCAATACCTTCCCTTCCTATTGCGTGGATACCTCTAGATCACCCCCCTCCCATTACTGTATTACCTATAGCACAACCCCTTCCCGTGACGTATGTCTTTACCTGTAATTAGTGGGCTTGCATGCCCCCCAAAGATATATAAGTCTTGGTTAGCAATAAAGAGCTCTCTCCGCTCCCTCTTCCTCTCCCCATCCTCGATCCTGTTCCCTTTTCCCTTCTCCTCCTTCCCCTCCCTGTCTCTCCTGCCCTCTAGTCTCTCTCTCCACGTGCACCACCAAGTGAGGCTGAGGTGAGCATGCTACCATGAAATGTGTCTGACTCCATTACTGCAACCTCTCTTCTATCTCTCATGCTCTCTATGACTTGACTATAACCTTTACTTATTATCGCTGTACAATTGCGCCTACTGGGCCTGTGATGATGTGTTAGAGGCTGGTTTCCCTGACAGTTCCCTAAACTCATTGTTTGGCATCCCTTCCCACTAAAGTGAGGTTAGCTCTCCTCAGTCACCCACCCTAATCACCAACAGAAATACTAGCGCCTCTTCTAAAACGTAGATGCTCCCTTCCCCTGGTCTTAACTGGATTTTCCAGTATTTGTTGCATCTTTGTGTTAGTGTTGTCTTACATCAAGTGGACGGTCTTCTCCCATTTCCCGCTCTTGAAGGAGTGACCCCAGGCAATGTGAGGTCCCCTCCTTCACGCTGGCTCTTCTGGAGTGTGCAGAAGGGAGGTGATGTATGGTTCATGGCCCATAGGTAATCTTTTCCCCTTTTGTTCAGGAATTGGTCCCTATGATTTGTTTAATTGGTGTTTCTCCTTATAGTAGGGGACTCATACAAAATGTGTCCCTTTGTGATTCACTTACTTCAGTCAGCATAATGATGCCCAGGTCTTCTCATGCCTTTCTCACTGTTTTCCAGGGATGCATACGATTCCAGTTTGTGTATGTACGTTTCTTTATCCATTCATCCACTGTTGGACATTTGGGCTGCTTCCAGTTTCTTGCTATTGTGAATTGTGCTGCTATGAACATGCATGGGTAGACTAGAGAAACAAATCCCTACACACTCATGTGTGCAAGAAAGAGCGTTCTATAAAAGAGCAATTGAATACTGAGAAAACATCCGAGCCTAGTCCAAATCAAGTCTACAAGTCCGATATTAGCCCATATGTTCGATATCAATCTATAAGGCCCTCTTCAGACTCACGAAACACATGCAATGACGCAGAGTGCAGAAAGATCACAGGCCAATGGGTGGGAAGTGTTGTGGACCCAGTGGCACTGAAAGTATCTCAGTGCTGGTAGGGGTCTCCACTCATCTTCCCTGGCTCCAGAAGTCTGGTTCCATCAGCTTCTCTCCATATATCCTCTCCACAGGATGTCTCCTAGGGAGTGACCCAAGAGAAAGTATCTCCCACCTCCAAAGAGGAAATACAGGAGTTTCTCAGAATCCTCAGGAGAAGGCCATGCCCACGCATTGGCTATATCCTGATTGACAAGCTAGACTCCACCCCTACACTCTTAATCCTCAAATTCATACCAGATTATGTAACTACCACAACATGGGAGAGCATACATCCACTCTTGTATCTCTTATGTTTCTTTGGGGTATATGCCTAATAGCAGTATTGCTGGATCATATGGGCTTTAAATTCCCAGTTGCTTTAAGTAGCACTGCATGGTTTTCCACAGTGGCTGTGTGTTTTTACAAGTCCACCAACAGAGTCCCAGTCTCTCCACATCCTCTCCAGCCTTTGTTGCTTCCTGTTTTTTTGAGTGGGGCTAGCATTGTGGTGTAAAGAGGTCTCTCACGGTACTTTAAATTTGCATCTTCCTGATAGCTAGTGATTGTATTTTTTCATGTGTTTGCTAGCCATTTGTACTTCATTTTCGATGAACTACTCATGTTTTTCCCCATTTCTTAATTGGGTCTCTTGTTATTTTCTTACTGAACGTTTTGTATTATTTTGGTAATTAGCTCTTGGTCCGATGAGTCATTGGTAAACATTTTCCCCCAATCCGTGGGCTCTCATTTCACGCTCTTGAAGGCTTTTGATGTGCGTTAAGTGATGTCAGTTCAGCAGGTCCCAGGCCTCTCTAGCTTGTCTTTGAAGCGGTTTCTTGATGAAGGAAAAGCAGTTGTAAAGTCCGTTAGGGTCGGAGCCAGGGTCAGGTACAGTGTGCAAGCCCTGATCGCGTGCCCTGCCAGGCGCCGCCTGGCACCTGCAGCCCCCGGGAGGACAAAAGAACAGGTGTGCATGATTTCGGATAGCACCAAGTACTCAGCACAGAGAGATCAGAGGTTGGAGGTAAGGGAGGGGTCTGGTTGGAGTCAGGGATCAGGCGTTGGGCTGCTAACCTAGCAGTCGCTCATCGGCAAAAAGACGAGGCAGGCTGCTTCCCCCAAAATCAACAGTCTCGGAATCTCTACCCTGTAAGTGGGAACAGCAGGGGATTTGGCTTCGGCTAGCAGGGTGGACCCCGGGACCGGGACCCCCAATTGGAAGATCGAAGCGGTTCATAAGCGCGTGCTGCAGGATGCGGCTGAGAAACGTCGCTTCCTGGGCCCAGCGCGCTCGCCGCCCCACTTCGCAGACGGGAAGACGGAGAGGCAGAGCTGAAACTGGCGCCCCAAAGGCTCGCGCGTGGGCTGGAAGCGCGAGGATGGCCGGTGCATTCTACT
>NW_022103898.1:5270855-5279116 GCF_000313985.2 Echinops telfairi | reverse complement strand
CGCCGGCTGCTGGAGCTGAGACGTCGGCGGCGGAGGCGGCTCGAGCGCCTTCTCGGACCAGCGACTCGGTGGCGCTGCAGGTGAGCGCGGCTTCGGGGAGGCCTGCTCTTGGGCCCCAGAGACCCCCGGGACCCCGGTCCCCCAGCAGCAACTGGCCACCTCAAGGCTCCCGATACCCTCCTGGCCTCCGACCCCTCAGGATACTCCCTTCAGGACCCCTGACGTCCGAGACCGACCCCCCGGGCCGCTTCTGGGCCGAGCTGTCCGCAGGAGCCACGTACAGCCGCCCCAATCCTTCAACATTTCCCTAGGACTCGAGACCCCCGAGGACTCGGCCACCTTAGGTCCCCAGTATTCTCAAGATTCCCTTAGGACCCCAGGCCCCTGAGGCCCTCCAGCCTTCCTCCCCATCCCCTGGCGCCCTCCAAACCCCCGAGGACCACCTCCGCAGCCCGGGGCCCTGGCGCTCTAGACTCTCCCACCCTCCCAAGCGGAGGGTCTTGGGCCTCCATGCCCACCCGAGGGCAGCGCCCCTCCAGCTTGAGGTCCAGAGACCCACAGAAGCCCACCGCCCTCCCCCCAGCTGGTCCTCCGTCAAGCCCCACAATGGGCTGCGAGCTGCCAGCGAGGTGGCCCCCAACTCCTGGCGGCCTCCACGCCCCATGGAGCCGGCCCAGTGAGGTCCCTGGGGTGGCCGCTCGACTTCTGGTGGTTTGTGAATTCTCAGTGGGAGCACAAAAGAGGGTGAGCCACCTGAGTGGGGTGTCTCGCGGGCCAGGGGACACTTTTTAGCCAGACGAAGGGCTTGCTCTTGTGGACCCTGTTTTGACTGCCGACTGTTGCACACAGAGGCCAAAGGAGGGCCAGTGTTGAACTTTTGGGGCTCCCACGTGGTCCAGGGATAAGGCTGCGGTGGGGGTCGGGTGATGCAGGCAGGGGGGCCGAAGCCAGCAGCTGGGAGCTGGAGGGCAAATCCGGGTCATCATGTCTTTGTTCCTGGAACTATTTGAATGCCTGATAGCAAACCCGTTGCCTTCGCATTGATTCCGACTCCTGCTGCCGACCCGACAGGACAGGGTAGAAATAGCCCGGTGGCTTTTAGAGGGTTTAAATCTTTAAGGGAGCTGACAACCTCATCATCTTCCTGAGGAGTGTCTGGTGGGTTGGCACCAGAGATTTTGTGGTCCACAGCCCAGTGCTTCAGCCATGGTCCCCCAGGGCTCACTGGCACTGGCGGGGAAGATGGCACTGCCCCCTGCTTGCAGGGCCTCCTTGGAGGCATGGTTAGACATGGAGGGTGGTTTCTGTGTGGCGATGGTTGTAGTGGCAGGGGACCCACCTGGGTGGACCGTCAGATTCCTGGGCAAGGTGGGGCCTGGGAAGGGCGCCTGTAACAGGTAACAGGTGGGTGGATTTTCATGGGCTGAGGTTGAGATGTTTGCAGTGAGGCATCTAGGCTCACCAGATGCAAATGGGCTGGAGCTGCATGCCCTCCCAGGGTTGGTAAGGCTCTCAATGAAGGTCAAGGGCCACCTTCTCAGGTTGGTCTTGGAGGTCACCTTCTGTGGGGAGAACTGCAGGCAGCCTTCCACAGAGGAGAGGGGAAGGACGCTCTACAGAGCACAGGGTGTGAAGGTGGGAGAAGGTGAAGAAGGGTGGGGAGTGGGTGGGGTGGGAGTGACTGTGTGGTCTTACTTGTGGCATAATTGTTTAGAGGCAGCAAGACCTCGTCAGTGGTGGAGGTGACCCGTCTGGATGGAAGTATTGGTGGCAGTGGGGATCGTGGCTTCCTCAAGCATCTAGACTCCAAAGACTGACCTAGCGCTGCCTCATCTAGGCCTGTAGTTTTTAGCCTGGGATTCACTTAGGCAAGTTCTTGCTCGTCTTGGGCAAGGTCAAGTCATGCCCCTCACCCCATAGGATGCAGGGGCTTTGCTGGGGACAGGCCACTATCACCACACAGGGCAGGAGGGAACAGGCCACTGCTCAAGAGCTGGACCAAGAGTAGGGGTGGTTGGGGTTTGAAGGAGGCAAGCTCAGGTACAGGGTATCTGAAAGACCCCACTTGGTGAGCGGGATTAGAGAAGCTGGTGCAGGAGCAGTCGGTGAGAGGCGGATGGGGAAGACAAGGCGATCGGACTTTTGTTTGTTGACGTCTAGACCGGTGAGGGAGAGGAAGATGAGGCTGGCTGTCCAGGTGCCTTCTGGGAGGGAGCTGTTGTGGGTGTCCGAGCTACCCAGCATGCCAACGAGCTCAGTCCCTGAGCAACTGAGGTTTCCTTGGGCCCCCTGTGGGTTCGGTCACTCCAACACAGGTGTGGGTGGGAAGCACTCCTTGTCAAGGTACCAGCAGCCCTGTGAGGGGTCGGCAGTGCTTAGTCCTGTTTTATAGATGAGGACTAGTGACGCCCGCCCAGTAAGTCACCTGGGTTTGTATTTGGTGCTTCAGTTTCCTTAGAGGTTGACTTGTGTCCCTGCTGCTCTCAGCCTTCCCCCTAGGCCTCTCCGCTGTCCGCAGCCGTACTAAGCGTGAGTTTGGAGCTGGCTGTCTTGTGTGAGGCTTCTTGCTTCTGGCGTCTTCCTAGTGAGTTTGGCTCTGCTGCTATAGCCTGGGGGTGGGGCTGGGGTATGACAGGAAGCAGGGACCTGTCAGACCGGGTGGGGTTTTGTGAGGTGCTGGCAGGGGGAAGAGCTTCATGAGGGGCTTCAAAAGTTAATGGAAATTTTCCATTTTCTTGCACTTTCATTTTTCCACCAACTTTTTGAAGCCCCGTGGTATACGAGAGTCTGAGATGGCACCCAGCAGTGCCCGTGATGTCAGCGTGGCTGCCTCTGACGCAGCAGGAACTTTGTCCAAGGCCCCTTGCCTGCCAGGATCTCAGTTTTCACAGCTAAAATATTGGGGGTGCTTGGTGCTGCGTGGTCGTTATGACCCCCTCCTGAGGACTGAGGACAGGGTGGGCAAACACTGGTGGGGCCAGCAGGCCTTGGGTCTCCATTTTGATGTCTCTTACCATTATTGGCTCATCACTGAGTAGCATGACCCTTTGAGGGATGTGACATAGCACAGCTGATGGACAAACTTTCAGTGGCATCAGCCTTACCTGGGGGCAGAGTTCCCGGGAAATACCAGGTGTGTCTGCCCCTCTGAAATGAATCGCCAGGTGGGAAAGAAGGAACAGATGGGCAGACTGCTTATCCCGGGGCTGCACCGGTGAAAGAGTTCAGCGTCAGGTCTTGGCCAGGCACCTACCCCAGGGAAGATGAGAGGGGAAGTCAGATACTACATCTCCCAGCTCCACTTGTGCGTGCGTGCGTGCGCTCCAGGATTAAAATAAAACAACACCGCTCTGTCATTGAGTCGATTCCAGCTCACAGGGACTGTGGGACAGTGTAGAACTGTCCCTGTGGGTTTCCGAGATAGAAAACCCGATCTTTCTCCCTCAGCGCCTGGAGCTTCCAAACTGCCAACCTTGCAGTTAGCAGCTCAATATATGTAACCAGGACACCACAAGGGTCCCTTTCTGCCAGGATTGTCAGGACTCCAACAGTGGTGGGAGTTATTCTTGCTTTTTGAATTAAATGTTCCTTTGACGTTTATTAGTGGTGAGTTTTGCCCTGTTTCTGGTTTGGGTGATTGTTAGCACTGGTCATTTTGAGTTTGGTTGTTTTTTTAATTATTATTCTTAATTTATCTGAACTTATTGGTTCAATAGCTCGTGTTTAACTTAAGGTTTGACTTTTTCTGTAATTTGAAGCAAACAATTCACCTGGAAGTTCCCGTACTTTTAATGGCTAATTACGCCTTACCAGAGCTTTGGTTAGACTGATGTGGGTCAGCAGAGACTGGCTGGGAAAAGTAGGGCGGAATTGAAAGCCCACTGGTGCTGAGGAAGTAGCCCTGGTGATGCAGTGGGTTCGGTCAGCACTGGGCGGCTAACCAGAAGGGCAGTGCATCAAACCCCCAGCCACTCTGGGAGACAGCTATCTCAGCCTGCTTCTGTAGCGCTCCACAACCTTGGAAACCCTGTGGAGCAGTTTCTTTCTGTGCGACAGGTTCGCTATGACTCTGTGTTAGTCTGGGTACTTTGGAGAAACCAATCCATAGAAACTCATGTATAAGAGAGAGTTTTATATAAAGGTTAAGTGAGCATCAAGAAAACATCTCAACCCAGTGCTGCTCAAGCCCACAAGTCCAACATTAACCTGTATGTCCGACACCAGTCCACAAAAGTTTTCCGCCATCTCACACAACACACACTATGACGCCGACTGCAGGAGGATAGCCGATCAGTGAATGTGTAAGCCTCTCAGTGCTGGCAGGGGTCTCCACACGGCTGCTCCAGCACCCAGGGCTGCATTGGGGTAGGTCCATGTGGCTTCTCCTTGGGGATGTCTTGCAGGAACTGAGCCTTTCCAGCTGAAGCAGGGAACTGGCTAAGGCAGCTGCACCCTGGTCCGGTCATCACAAAGCAAGAGACCTGAGAACTAGAAAGGCGAGGCTCACCAAGCCATTCATCTCTCTGCCCTTCAATTAACCCCACATGTGTTTATCGGCCAGGTTGGCACAATAAACTAACTACCTCAGACTCCAAATGGATGCGATGGCAGTGGGTTTGATGTTGGGTGTAGACATAGTTAATTGTAATAGACTAACAGCTTACAACCGGGAAAATTCAGGGGAAAATTCAAGCCTCGAGTTGCAATCTTGAAAGAGTCTATGGGTAAAATATAGAATGATGCAGGAAGCACCAAGAGAAGATGGAACGACTTCACTGCATCAGAAAGGAACTGTCGACATCCTGCCATTTCAGGAGGTTGCATATGAGCAAGAACCAATGGTGCTGAAGGAAGACATTCAAGCTGCACTGTAAGCATTCACCAAAAACAAGACTCCAGGAATTGATGGAATACTACCCAAATGTTTCAACAGACTGGTGAAGCACTGGAGCACTTACTTGTCTATGGATTTGGAAGATGGCTGCTTGGCTGACTAGAAGAGGTCCATATTTGTACCCTTTCCAGAGAAAGTCGACCCAGCAGACTGCTCATGTTATAGAGCAATATCATTGATGTTATATGCAAATAGACACTTTCTGAAGACCATCCAACAACAGTTGCTGCAGTCCATTGACAGGGAGCTGCCAGAGGTTCAGGCCAGAGTCAGAAGAGACATAGAACAAGGGATATCATTGATGATGTCAGACAGATTTGGGCTGAAAGCAGAGAATACCAGAAAGATGTTTACTTGTATTTTATTGATTGTGTCAAGGCATTCAACTGTGTGGATGGTGTGGTAGTGATATAATCGTTTGCCAATTTGAGCGATTGAGTGAAGGGGTGGAGTCTAGTCTGTCAATCAGGTCATAGCCAGTGAGGCCTCTGTGTGGGCATGGCCTTCTGGAAATTCTGGGAACTCCAGAGATACCTTCCTGGAGGTGGGAGATTCTCTCTCTCTGCTCACTCCCTGGGAGACATTGCAGCTGACAAGACACATGGAACTACACTAGTGCCCTGAGCTGGAGAAGCCACATGGACCTGCCCTGATGCAGCCAGACCTCTGAAGTCGGAGAAGCCACGTCGAGACCCCTGCCAGCACTGAGATGCGTGCAACGCTGCTGGATCTGAAGACTTTCTACCCACTGGCTTTGATTGTCCTGCATTCGGCGTCATTGCCTGTGGTTCGTGAGTCTGAAGAGGACTTTATAGATTGGTATCGGACATAAAGGCTAATATCAGACATTTGGGCTTGGACTGGGCTGGGCTGTGATTTCTCAATATTCAACTGCTCTTGTATATAAAACTCTCTCTTATACACAAATGAGTTTCTATGGCTTTGTTCCTCTAGTCTACCCGGACTAATACAGATGGGTAACCTTGAGAAGAATAGGAACTCCAGAAGACTTCATTGTGCTCATGTCGAATTTGTACATGGATCGAGAGGCAACCGTGTGAACGGAATAATGGTGTAACCACATGGCTTAGACCCAGGAAAGGTGTACTTCAGGGCTGTCTCCTCTCACCATACTCATGTAATCTGTGCGTAGGAGCTGGATTGTGTGAAGAATGCAGAGTAAGGACAGGAGGAAGGCTGGGCAGCAACTGGTGGTATGCAGATGACACCTCACCTTGCGGAAAGTCAGTGGGCTTGGACAAGCACTTGCTGACGAAGATCAAGGATTGTAGTTTTTAGTATGGATTAGAGGCCAAGTGAAGAAGACGGAAGTCCTCACGCTGGGAACATCATGATAAAAGGGAAAGATTGAAGTCTGGGATTCCCCCCGCCCCCAAGTCTTACATATTTAACACTGGTTTCTTGAAAGCAATGTCATAAAAATCAAATAAAATTAAACAGGTTTTACTTTTTCCTCACGAGAACATAAAAATCATGGGAGAACTTAAAACAGGTTTTTAAAGTAACACAATTTTTCCTTAATGGTCCTTGGGTAATTATGACAGAATAGTTTCCATCTTTTTTGTTTCTTTGAACAGGTATTTTGGTCCAAAGTTTTGTTTGGTTTTAGTATTTGCTTCTGCCTCCCCTTCTATCAGATCGGCTTCCTCCAGAGCCACCACCTCTTGGTGCTCCATGGCTTGAACTGCTGGAGGAATCACGTGGAGGAAGGAACCCCCTCTGCATAGAAGGGGGAGGTCCTCTTTCTTGTCTGCCAACCCGATGACGACCACTTGAGTAGAGATCACTCCAACTGCTTGCGTAACTGTTTCCGCTTCCACCATATCCGCCCCGTGAGCAGCTGTAATCATCATAGCTACTGCGGGCCCTCGTGTAGGTGGAGCACGGCGTGTTACCACAGCTCGCTCTCACAGGCATCTCTGTAGGAGGCTCCACCTGGATGGTCTGAACAGCCCCCACACGACCATCGCCTCTGGAGGGACACTTCCTCGTCACGTGAGCTGGAAGGGCCATAATCACGATAGGTAGAGTCTCTTGGTGGTGGTGCATACTCTCTTGTATCGAGAACTGGGGTAATCTCTGCGGGAATAGCTGTCTTCAGTAGACTGACTGTTCATCATCCTGGGGACAATAAGCATCTCTACGGAGGGCAAGGGTCCCCTTTGTGGTGGGCCTCTGTAATATCTCTCCCACGGGACACAGGAGCTCTTCCTCCCGATCCTGAAGGAGCTGTTCTTTAGGAGGTGGCCCCCCACTTCGTGGTGGAGGCCCTCTTTTCACTGGAAGGGGTCCCCTGGAAGAACTCTTGTTGAAATTCATGGAATAGCCACCATCATCCATACGTGCCCCACATGAAGGGGGTCCCCTGGTTCCTCCACTGCCTCCTCTTCCATCTCGAAGACCTCTCAGGGGGCCTCTGCTTCTTGGAGGTGGTGGTGGTCCACACCTGCCACTTTCAAATGTTGGTTTAGTTGCTTGTTGGACTTGACTTGTTTTTCCACACAAAGACTTTCCTTCCATATCTCGGGCTGCATCTTTAGCATCCGCTGGGCTCTCAAAGGTGACAAAAGCAAATCCGCTGGATTTGTCTGTTTCCCGGTCTTTCATCGGTAGTACTTCTACGATTCGTCCATGTAGGCCACACACGGCTTTGAGGGCCTTCTCATTGGTTTCTGTATTAAGCCCGCCCGTGAAGAGCTTCCCAGGCTGATCAGCTTCAACCATTTTCCCCCAACGATGAATTTGTTTTGCCATTGCCCTTAATCTCCTTTGGCTGTTTTTAATCAAACAGCTAATCCAGTGTAGCGATGTGATGATCATTCCAAGACTGTGAACCCACCAACAGGTGCTTCGTGGTGATTCAGCACGAGGATCAGCTACCGTGAGGGTTACCGGAAGAGGGGAGCAGCTAGCAGTATTGTGCAACGAGGAAGTCTGGGACTTTGTCTTGCTTGGATCCACAATCAATGCTCGTGAAAGCAGCAGTCGAGAGATCAAGCATAGCGTTGTATTGGTGTATCTGCTGCACACGACCTCTTTAACACGCAGAAAAGCTCGGATGTTCCGTTGAGGACTGAGCTGTGCCTGACCTAAGCCATGTAAACAGTTTTATTAGCACATTAGATTCTGGGACATTTTCTTCCTTGTTCTCAGTGTTATTCATGTAATTGTTTTTCTAAGAGTGGTAAAAATATACACAACAAAACATTCTCCAATTTCACAACTTCTACAGTGTAATTCAGGACCGTTGATTACGCTGTTTGTGTTGTGCAGCCATTACTGATATCCTTCTCCCAATGATTCCACCACCATTAACAACACTCAGTGTAGTATTAAATTAAAATGA